>NW_017732163.1:78559-160420 GCF_001890085.2 Hipposideros armiger
GTGTTCCATCGTGACAATACGAGACCACACACAAGTTTGATCACCTGTCAAAAATTATTGGAGCTTGGATGGGTTGTGTTGCCACACCCACCATACTCACCTGATTTTGCACCATCAGACTTCCACTTGTTTTGCTCTCTTCAAAACTTCTTGCTTGGTATAACGTTAAATTCAGATGAGGCTGTAAATCAGCATCTTGTTCAGTTTTTCACAAATAAAGACAGGTCTTTCTATGAACGAGGAATTAAGAAGCTCACTGAAAGATGGCAAAAGGTTATCGAACAAAACAGGCAATATATCATTGATTGATCTTTGTTCTTTATATAAATAAATCACCTTTGAAAAACATAGATAAAATACATCATGACTTTTCCAACAACCCAATAAGTTTAATTACATTATTGATCTACCAAATTTCACCCTTACAAAAGGAAACCATCAACAAAGTGAAAGGGCAACCTGTGGAATGGGAGAAATATTTGTAAATGATACAGCTGACAAGGTGTTAAAATTCAAAATATATAAAAAATTCCTAAACTCAACAACAAAAGTAAATAAACCCAATATAAAAATGGGCAAAGGACACCAATGACATTTCTTCAAAGCTTATTTACAAATGGCCAACAAGTACATGAAAAGATGCTGAACACCATTAGTCACCAGAGAATGCAAAGCCAAAGCGGTGAGATGTTGCCTCACACCCATGAGGTTGGCTATAATAAAAATTAAAAAAAAAGAAATAAAGAAAACAAGTGTTGCCAAAGATGTGAAGAAATTGGAACCCTTTTGCACTGCTGGTGGGATTATAAAGTGGTATAACTGCTATGGAAAACAGTATGAAGTTTCCTCGAAAAATTAGAAATAGAACTACCATATGACCCAGCAACTTCACTTCTGGGTATGCTATATCCAAAAGAATTGACAGCAGAGTCTCAAAGAGACAGTTGCACACCCATGTTCACTGCAACATTATTCACAATAGCCAAGAGGTGGAAGCAACCCAAGTGTCCATCAGTGGATGACTGCATAAATAAAATGTGGTCCATCCATTCAACAGAATTTCATTCAAACTTAAAAAGTGTGGATGGCAAAGGGGCCACATATTAACCTGACAAGCTCAGAAGACTGAAAATAACCACATGAGATGGTGTGAGCATAAAAATTTCATAACTAAGTAGGCCATGGCGGGAAGTCACATTTTTAGCTTCCTTCATAAAGTTAACCTGTGCCTTTCATTGGGCCTGTCTGTTGTCTCTCTGCACCTAAGATAACATCTTTGGAATGTCAGCAATCTTTTTTCCAGACCAGAGCTGAAAATTGCAAAATTCCTCCTTATTATGCTTATCTCCTGATTACCTCCCTACGTGCTGTAAAAAGTGAACTGTTAGCTATCCTCCACCCACCCATGTAAAAGAAGTGTGTGTCTCTCCAATTTACTTGTATCTAATCCCACAGTTTCCCCGCTTTGCTTTCTTCCACCCCCTTAATCTGTCACCAATGGATTTCATGTAACCTTCCTCCTTTGATTTTATGTATAAAATAAACTGCAAACCGCTATTTCACGGAATATTTTCTCAATCCGTTGAGATTTTGCTTCCTGGCAATTGTTGTCCGTTTGGCTCAAATAGACTCTTGTAAGTTTTCTCTTAGGCTGGATGTTTTTCATTGACAAAAGGAAGGAAATTCTGATGCGTGCTAACGTGAACAAGCCTGGGGGACATTATGCTAAGTCACATAAGCCAGTCACAAAAAGACAAATACTGTACTTCTATTTATATGAGGTCCTAGAGGAGTCAAATTCATAGAAAAGAAAGTAGAATGGTGGTTGCCAGGGGCTAGGAGAGGAAGGAATGAAGAATTAGTGTTTAATGGGGACAGAATTTCAGATTTACAATAAACATTCTGGAGCTCTGTTTCACAACAATGTGGTTATACTTTATACTACTGAATTGTACAGTTTAAAATTGGTTAAGAAGGCAAATTTTCTGTTTCATAGTTTTCTTTATTTACTACAATAAAGTAAAATGAATGGAGATAATAAAACAAGGTAACCTGCTGGTTCCTACAGATTCTACACAGGAGAGGCTTCAGAAGGATGAAGAGGAGGGGTCTTGAAGCTCGGTTCTATTATCTATAAACAACCTAGAGAAGACATCAGTTATCTACATCAAAGAATAGGTGTTAATTATGGAGATGAAGCCACCTATGGGGTCATGGACATTGTTGGAGGGTGCTGGGGCTATTCTAGCTGGAATTCTCAGAAAAGGCCCCTCTAAAGAGGTGACATTTAAACAGAATCCTAAATAAGTAAGGTGAAGACCTGTGGAGAGAACGTACAGAGAAGAGAAACAGCAAGTGTGAAGACCCTGGAGAGAACAATGTTGAAGGGACGGTGTGTGGCTGGCACTTCACGTGAAGTGGAAGGTGGGAGGAGATTACTCTGGACTATAGTAAAGGCTTTGTAAGGGCAAAAGGGCTATGGGAACATTGCAATCCATAATAACATCTATAACCATTATTTCTATTGCAATTATTGTATTGTCAATTTCCAGAGAGACAAGTTCTGGTGGTCATCAGCAAGATAAACCCTTTAATCAGAAAATACCCCCTTGCAGGGAGCAGGGTGAAACAGGTTCCACCAGTTGCATGACTGGCCCCACCTTGGTGAAATTTATGGTCTAACACAGATGAAAGATGTCACAACAGCATATGAATGAGCTGGAGGTTAAAATAGGGGGAGGACAGGATGCTTGAGCAGCGCAGAAGGGGAAAGCACCCAATAGAAAACTGTTGCTGGGCAGGGATCTCCTCAAGGGAGGGCCAGCCAAGCATTTCCCCATGTGCTGAGCCTGCAAATGTGTCCTTGTATCAAATGACAGCTGTGGGGGTGAAGAGGGCTCCAGGGAGGAAGAATCAGGAAGAACTAAGGTAACAGAGTCCATTCCTAATCCACCACATTTGCGCTGGCTTTGAAAGGAATATGTCACCCGGGCTGGCCTATCCCCTAGTTCTCTCTTTTACTTAAGATTATTTGAACCTACTTAAGCTAAAAGGAGTATGTGTCCATTGTGCCTACTTTAGAAATTACTAGAAAAAAAAGTAGAGGGGGAAAAAATTAAAATCGCCTATAAGCAGGCCAACCAGAGATGAATTTTGGAGCATTTTCATCCATTTTTTTCAATTCAAATGCATTCATGAAAACCACTTTTAATGAAATTGTGAGCATAGCATCATTCATTCATTCAACAACTTTTAACTGAGTGCCTGTTATGTGCAAAGCATTGTTTTAGGTGCCAGGGACACAGCAGTGAACAAAGCAGTCCAAATTCCCAGGCTTTATGGAGTCTGCATTCCGCACTATATGCATGTCGCATTTTTACTTAACATTATCTCATTAGCACTGCCCATACTCTTATTAAACGTTCTTCAGGGACATGACTTGTTATGACAGCTTGAATTTTCACTGTATGGACAGACCAGATGTATTTGCCATTCAGAAATTATTGGACTTTCAGCTTATTTCCATTTTTTTTTCATAAAAGCCCTGCACACACGTTGGCTTGTGCCTTGCTATCTCCTTCCTTATGGAGGGTCCCCAGGAGCAGAATTATTTGGCCAATTGGGAAGAAATAGTTGAAGATTCTTGACATAATCAGACAACATAGGGATAACTACTCTTAAGGTTTAGCGATATTTATTCCATTCTTTTTTATATAAAAATTCATATTTGTCATAACTTAGGGATAGAGTTAGATTGTTGATGTATTTTAAAGTTGTGTTTATTTGTTAATAATATTAATTCTGATACTACTTTAGATCTTATTGTTGCTTCAGCTCTTCAATTTATAAATATGAACTGAGTTCTTGGGATATGTCAGGTACGGGTTTGGTTGAGGTTTTATATGTTTGCTGGTTTTTGTTTTTAAACAGAGAGAGGTTTTTTTGGGAAGGTAACAGACAGCTAAACAAAATGCCCAAACTTCTGATATTTTTTTGGACCATAACCACATTTAAAGAACTTTTTAAAAACCACGTATTTTAAAAGTGCTTATTGAAAATATGAAATGTTTTCTGAAAGAAAACAAAATTGCTTTTTTTCAGTCAGTTTAACCTAAATAACTGAAAAAAAGTTCATTCATGCAGTCAACTCAATTTTCATCCCTTTTATTTATTGAGACTAGAAACAAAATATGAACTTTCTTGCCTTTTAAATTTCCAAACAACTGATCAGTTTAGAATGTCTTATTCTAAAGGAAAAACATTCTTTTCCCCCCCTATATCTATCTATCTCTCTATCTCTCTCTCTATCTATCTATCTATCTATCTATCTATCATCTATCCATCCATCCATGCATCTATCCATCCATCCATTCATTCATCTATCTACCCATCCAGACTTTGTCACCATCAGAAACTGCATTGTGTCTGATATCTTGATATCTAATAGTCCTTGTTTTCATCATGAGCCCCTGTCCTTCAGACGTTCTCGCTTCCCAATGTACACAATTCACACACATAATTCTGTGACCTTATTGGAACATTTAATCTACTGCACCTGACTTTATGTCCCTCCTTGTCTAATTTAGATTCCATGGTCCATTCTGACAACAACTCTGTATTAGTGTTCTATTTCTGTGAATCACATTACCACAAAATTAGAGGCTTAAAACAAAGGCTATTTATCATCTCACATTTCTATAGGTCGGTCATAAGCCCAGGTAGGTTCAACAGGGTTCTTTGCTTAGGGTCTCACAAGGCTGAAATCAAGGTATGAGCCGGGCTGGGCTTTTATCTGGCAGCTTTGGAGAAGAATCCGCTTCTGAGAATCCACTTCCACACCCCTCCCTCACCATTACTTACCATGGTAGCCAGCTTCCAAGATGGCACTCAGCCATCCTCATCAACTTGTGAAGCGCTGTCCCCCAGTGAGCAGGGATGACCTGTGAAACCCATAGCATACTGCAGAAGTGACAGTGTGTGACTTGGGCTGGGTCATAAACAACACTAAGCTTTTGCCTCGTTCTTTCTTGGATCAGACACACGGGAGGAAGCCGGCTGCCATGTTGTAAGGAACTCAAGCAGCCCTGTGGAGATGCCATGTGGAGAGGAACTGAGGCTTCTTGACAGCAGCCAGCACCCACTTTCCAGACACTTGAGTGAGTCATGCTGGAAGTGCATCTCCCATTCTAGTCAAGACTTCGGATGACTGGAGCCTTGACCTACATCTTCATTGTTTTTTCCATTTTTGTTATTGTGGCAAAAATACACATAATATAAAATTTACGATCTTAATCATTTTTTAAAAAGATTTTATTGGGGAATTGGGGAGGGGAACAGCGTTGGGAAATTGGGGAAGGGGAACAGACAAATTGCTGTTCTTTTGTTCTTCAGTCTAGTTGTGGAGGATGTTGCTTCCCTGGCCCATGTTGGTATTATCATTCCGCTCTTCCCGGGTGAGGCAGATCGGTCGCCAGCCTCTGGACAGCCACTCATGGCGGCTCTTGGTAGCTCACACCAGCTGCCAGCTGCTCATGCTGGCTGCCAGCCACACACTTATGGCAGCCCATTGCAGCTTCACTGCAGCCTACGCTGTTGCCAGCAACTCACGGCAACCCAGCTCCAGGTCAAGCCATTGTTCACCATCTTAGCTGTAGAGGGCACAGCATCACTGGCCCCCATGTGGGATCCAAACTAGGGCCCTGCTGCTCAGAGCTGGTGTCCCAAGCCAGCTCTTAACCAATGTGTCACTCGGCTGGCCCCAATCTTAATCATTTTTAAGGGTACAGTTCAGTGGTACTAAGTACATTCATAATGTTGTGCAACCATCACCACCACCATCTCCAGAACTCTTTTTATCATGAAAGCTGATACTCTGTACCTATTAAACAATAACTCCCCATTATCTCCTCCCCCAGCCTCTCCTGGCACCCACCACCCACCAGTCTACTTTCTGTCTTTATGTGTAACCAGAGAGAAAGAGGGTTCCTCCCCACAGCGCACAGCAAAACCAAACACTGAATACGAAGAATTGCAGTGGAGGAATTAGGGTAGCTTTATTGCGGGGCGCCACACAAGGAGAACAGGAAGCTGTCACTTAAAACCCCAACTCTTCAGTGGCTTACAATTGGGGGGTTATAAAGGCAGAAAATCATGAGTAAGGAGTTCAGAGTCATGGGCTGTATTGACTGGTCAGTTCTTGTGCAAGCTTCAGCAATTTTCTTAATCTGATTTATCTAGTTCTTGGTGGCATCCTGTCAGGGGTCTTGGAGACTGTGGCCAGGTGGTCTTTCCTGCTTATTTTGCTCTGCAAGACTACTTGGGATTGTGAGTCAGTGATATTATCTTAAGAGCAGAAAAAGCCAACAACACGGAGCTATACATCTTGTGCTTAACAGGCAACATTCTTCTGTTATCTTAAGCAAAGTATACTTTTATGCTCTTCCCTGAAACTTGTTTTACAGAGAGGCCTCCAGCCCCCAGGACATGACCACATTCCAGTGTAAGTACAGCTCTTAAGAGAGCTAATCTAATAATTTTAACTAAAAGCTAAATTCCAGTATACCTACTCTGTCATGATTTGCTGTTGGTTTCAACTGTAAGTGCCTAATGTAAATGGAATCACACAGTATTTGTCTTTTTGAGATGGGTTACACAAGGGTTCCAATCTCTCCAAATCTTTGTCAATACTTGTTATTGGGTGTTTTTTTGTTTGTTTTTGTTCTTCTGTTTTGTTTTATTTGATAGCCATCCTGATGATGTGGGGTGGTTGGGGCAGTAGTTTGCTATGGAAGGGTTTTAAGCTGGGAGACATGTCTGTGTTTCCACATTCGTCTGACAGCTGATTGGGGAATGGCAGTGAGGGGATAAGGGAAGATGCTGCCGTTGGAATCTACTGTAGTCATTGCCAGGGAGAAGATGGCAGCTGGCCCTAGAGTAGGGCAAAGGGATTGGAGAGAAGTGGAGAGATTTGAGTGTGATCTTGATGGTAGAGATAGAAAAAAGACAGCATTGGGAGAGAAATTTATGTTTGGAAATCTCACTGGAACATGAATGCAAGGCCCAGTGTCCAGGTGAAAATTTCAGGTCAACAGCCTTTCACAGAATTTCCTCCAGATTCATAAGCTGAACGCCAGCTGGAGTCCAAGCTATATATACATTAATGTCTAATAATTAATGAAGGGACACATTTTCTTGGTAGGACACAATGTGCTCAATATTCCAGAGAATGCCTATTTACAAAACATGAAAAGGTGTGAAGACCAGTTGTCTGTTTTGCCAATATATCCCTGGTTCCTAGTTTCAATAAAATTTCCCCTAATATTCAGGGTATTAATTGTTTTACACCTGCATTTTCTCACACACTGAGTATACTTCATATTACCTAGCACAAAGTAGGTCTATAAAGGATTATTTTCAAGCTGAATAAAAAATAAATGTAACTATAAAGCAATGAAAAGAGTTTCACTTTTATTACTTTGTCACCTCACTCTATGGCAGTGGTCCTCAGTGGGAGTGGGGGACAATTTAAACCTCCGGGGACATTTGGCAATATCTGGAGGCAATTTTGGTGACACAACTAGGGGTGGGTAGTGCTACTGGCATCTAGGGGTGGAGGCCAAGGATGCTGCTTATCATTCTACAACCACAGGACAGCCCCCTACAGCAAAGAGTGATCCAGCCCCAAATGTCAGTAGTACAGAGGTTGAGAAATCCAGCTCTGTGGATACCTAAACACACGCGTGCGCATACACACACACACACACACACACACACACACACACACACAGAACACTATTAATAAACATCATCTGTTTCACAATGAGTTACATTGTATCATAGTTAGAAAAACTGTACAAACATGGCTTCCAAGTTGAATTGCCTCCCTCCCTGTGGTGGAAATTCTGGAGCTCCCACTGCTTCTAACCCTAATGACTTTTAATAAAGGAGCTTAGATTCTTTTTTTCTAATAGCACTGGGGAGGTGCTGGTTGGTTTGAAGTAAGGGAATGGTAAGATCTTATTTGTGTGAGGGACTGATGGTGGGGGGCACCGTGAGTGGGCAGGAATGGGAGCAGGATACCATCAAGAGACCAGTGGAGGAATCTAGGGGAAAGATGAGGGAGGAGAGACCAGGAGTCAATAAAGGACATGAGGAGAACTGGTCTGAAGAAGGAGGTGCCTTTGGGGCATAATCAACAGGACTTGTGGCTTGTTGCATAAGGGGACCATGGGTAAGACAGGGTTGCGTTGATGTCCATGCTTCTGCCTCACATCTGTGATAGGTGTTTCCCTTCCCCAAGAGAAGTGCAGATAGGACTTTGATTCCCAGAGACATTGGAAGTTAACGAGCAGCCAAGGTTTTACTCCCTGAGCACAAGAAATCAATTCCTTAACAGAGGAGGAAGACCAGCTAGCCAGGACAGGTGTGGAAGCAGCTCAAGCCATTTCTACTCCTCTCCTTCTCTTAAGCTCCCCTCCTTAGGAAGGACTGGGGCCCCCAGGAGGCAGATTTGGGGAGAACATTGGAAATGGGCAAGAACAAATCTCTCCTGTGAGACAGGGCTGCCACTCCATTCTCTGGTCACAGAGGAGCCAGGTTCCTGCTGCCACCCTCCTTGGGCTTGAATTACCTGGGGACCCCCCCGGCATGTATTGTTCATCATGGATTGTTTGGTATTCATTGTGATTTCTAAAAACATTGTGTTAAAATATTATTTATCTTGATTGCTGAGTTCTTTGGTGTCCCCTTAAGCTTTGGGAGACTCGCCTCACACCAGCCTAGACCCTGATACTGTGAGAAGTACAGAGCACTGGTTTTTACTTTTCAACTTGGAGGACAGACACATAGGGAGAAATGACCTCAACTCTCTAGGGCTAATTAACATCCTCAGGCAAAGGCTAGAGAGTGATATATCCGAAGGTTCACTCTCTGCACCCTACCTCTGCTCAAGGAACATAAGATTCCCCAGGTAGATATTGTCCCTGGTGGTAGAGGCAGGCAAGCAATGACTGGGAAATACAAAACATAGAGGATTTACATGATACGAATTTGGCTTATATGGAGAACCCATGCCTTGTGTCCAAA
The DNA here is from genome assembly GCF_001890085.2 of Hipposideros armiger. Lineage (NCBI taxonomy): Eukaryota > Metazoa > Chordata > Mammalia > Chiroptera > Hipposideridae > Hipposideros > Hipposideros armiger. The sequence continues at coordinate 87,644 of NW_017732163.1, forward strand.
AACCAGAGATAATAAGGACTTTGTATCTCCCATTGGAGGAAAGAAAGATGTTCACAGGAATACACAGAGAGCTTAAAAATGCAGAAACGATCTGTAACCACATATGTAGTTGTGAATTTACTTTGTCAAAACACAATGAGACTAATACTTTGTTATGGACTGAATTATATTCCTTCCAAAACTCATATGTTGAAGTCCTAATCCCCAGGACCTCAGAATGTGACTGTATTTGAAGATGGGGCCCTTAAAGAGATAGTTATGGCAACATGAGGTCATTAGGTTGGGTCCTAATCCAATGACTGACTCCTATAAGAGGAAATTTGGACACATACAGGTACAGAGGGATGACCATGTGAGGACACAGGGAGAAGACAGCTGTATAGAAGCCAAGGAGAGAGACATCAGAAGAAACCAACCCTGCTGAAACCTCAGTCTCAGATTTATAGTCCCCAGAATTGTGAGACAATACATTTCTGTTGTTTAAGGTGCCCAGTTGTTGTTACTTAGGTATGGCAGCCCTACCAGGCTAATACAACTCAACATCTGTGACAGAAGGACAGTGCTGGATTTATTTATTCTTTTTTTTTTTAATTTTTTTTTTTAAAGATTTTTATTGGGGAATTGCGGGGATGGGAACAGTGCTGGGGATTTGGGGGAAGGGGAACAGACAAGTTGCTGTCATTTTCGTTCTTCAATCTAGTTGTGGAGGATGTTGCTTCACTGGCCCAAGTTGGCACCGTCATTGCGCTCTTCCCGGGTGAGGCAGATCAGTCGCCGGCTTCTGGACGGCCGCTCACTGCGGCTGCTGGCCGCTCACGCTGGCTGCTGGCTACACACGGTAGCCCATGGCAACCCACTTCAGCAGTGGCTGCAGCCTACGCCGTCGCCAGCGACTCATGGCAACCCAGCTCCAGGTTGAGCTGTTGTTCAGCATCTTAGCTGTGGAGGGCAGTGTCACTGGCCCTCATATGTGGGATCCGAACCGGGGCCCTCTGGCGTCCCAAGCTAGCTCTTAACCATCGCGCCACTCGGCCGGCCCTGGATTTATTTATTCTTTACTGTAATAATGGACAGCTGTGCTAGTCAGGAAGTCTCTCTGTGCAGATGGACTGATTTTATTTGGGGTTTGGAGTTCAGAGGTTGGAGGGCCTTCAGAGACAAAAACAGGTTGGCATTAACTGTAGAACTGTGGTTTCTCGAGTGAGACCCTGATTGATTGATTGGTGCTCAGAGGTGTGTATCAGTGAGTCCATCCTTGATGGGTTCTTTCACTGGCTGACTTTCCAAAGCAAAGCACTGACACTGATTATTTGACTTGCAAAGGTATGTTCACTGTCATTGATCAGTTGAATGGGTTTAAAGCGGATTCTGATAGTTGCAGACCACTCTGTCTTTTCCTAAGCTTGTGGGAACTTTCTTATTCTCTACTCGTTTCACAATCGAGGCCCCACAAGGCTTTCAGCTCCATGAAAATTAGAACATGGTCTTAACTTCTCATCTAAATGCACCCCAGGAACTTGAAATGACTGGCATAGAGTTGGCACTCAATAAATGTTGGCAATTATTATTATTCCTTGCTCAGTCTTATTAGTCCCTGAGAGTAGTTAGTCATCTAGGCTCCTTGAAGGGGAATGGCTGGGTCAAAGGATGTGCATATCTTCAGCTTTGGTACCTAAAAGTAGAATAGGAGAAGCTGGAATGAGAAGGTGGAGATAGAAAACCAGGAGAAGAGAGGGCCAAAGAAGGCACTAGAAAAAAGTGTTTTTAAGAAGGAGGAAGAAGCCAACTGTATTAATGGCTATGGTGAAGCCACGTAACCTGAGGTTAGAGAAGTGACCATTGGATCTGATAACATCGTGGATTTTGAGCAGAGCAATTTCAGGGGCCTGGGGTGGATAGAAGCCTGTTTAGAAGGAACTGGTGAAAGGATACGTCCTAAAATATAGTGTATTAATAGAAAATCTAAGGTATAGCAAAGCCAACAGATCAGAAGATGACTGTCATCAATAAGAAGTTTTGTTACTCACACTTCCTAAGAAGAGGGGGCACACCATGCCCTGGGGCACTGCACAAGGCAGCACCAGTGTCCATCTGGAGGCAAAGGGAGTGAGGGGGGACTGTGGACAGGAGTCTTTATTGTGCTTTCTATGAGAAGGAACAGGTGAGGCAGAGTAGCCAGGCTTACGGTTGGCTAGTTTGAATAATTTCAGTGGATCCTGGGGTATAGGGGATGTCTCTAGGCCTCTGGTACCCGACTCTGGGTGATTAAAGCAGAGTGTGAGAGGCTGCTAAGGGAGTGGTTAGGGGGTGTGTGGACTCTGGATTAATTGGTTTGTGTTTGAAGAGCATGCCCCCAGGAAGAGGATTCCTCCCCAGGAGGAGGGGTGCAATGAGGGAGACAGGAGGTCAAGGCAAGGTGATGCAGGCCTATTATTGGGTTGTCCAGAAAAGTTGTGTCCAGCATATACATGTCGGGCAGATGTTAAGCATCAAGTTTATGGAAGCTAGGAACATGGTTAATACAAAATGGAAAGTGAGAAACAAGGTGTGGGAGCATTGAGTATAGGTATGTCTTTAGAGAGAATGTGGGCTCCACGAAAAACAAAAAGTCATGATGACTGAAGTATGCAGAACTGGGACGTGAATATGAAGATAAAGATGAAGCGAGGGGCAATGTTCTGGAGACACACATTTTAAAGCAGAAAAAGATGTCCCTGTTAATAAATAGTCTGTCTCAGAGATCAATCCCTGGATCCTGGTTTTCATGTTTTTCTCCCACATTCAGGAGCTGATAATGTTCTTCCTTCACATTCTAATAGAACAGTTCAGTGTTCTGAATCCCTTTCACAGTGACCAGCACAGAGAAAGGGCCTCATTATTGCCCACTGAACTAAATTCCAAAATATATCCTGAGTGTAACCATAGAGAATGAGAATATTTTCAGTTATTGTCATCTCACTGCGATCATATCAAGGTATACACAACACACACACACACACACACACACACACACACACACACACACACACACACACACCCCTAAGTACATATTGATGAACATTGTCAATTTTTTGGAATAGTAATATGATGTAGTGGTTCAGAAGGTGATGCAAACGTAGATTTCAGACACATTCAGGCATGCCTCATGGTCGCCCATTTTTTAAGCCAATCACCACTCCCTGGACCTTTCAAAACATAACTTGGAATCTCTGCTCTGTGTATGTAAGCTTTGGTGAGGACCTGGGTCTTCAGCTAAAGAACCACAGGAATCTTTTTTGAGAATTTTTAGGTAGAGGAGTGACACAGATTTTCATTTTTAAAAAGACCATGGAGAATGGATTTGAGAGGGTAAATATGCGAAGGGGATAGGAAGTGATTGCAGGGGTCCAAGCTGAGGTAGTGGTGGCCTTCGCTGTCTTGGAAACAATGAGATCAGATCTGAGGAAAGAGCTATTTCAGGAGGCAGAATCGGTAGGGCTGGTGATTGACGGGATATGTCAGGTGTGGAGAGGAGACCAACAAGGACAACACTCAAGTTTCTGCCCTGGGCCCTTGAGAAGAATCACAGTTAAAAATATGTGGATGGCAAGTCCCCTGCAAGACCAGGATCATGTTTCCATGTCCATGACTGGGCAGAGGAGTTCATGAAAGAAGTAGAGCCAAGTGCGCTCACCTTCCGGGAGAAAAGAGGTGAACTGAAAGCGGGATTGATGGGAACCAGTGCAAAACGAAAACTGTTCAAATAACAGCCAAAAAAAAAAAAGTGCATTGAAGGTACTAAAATATAATGTTTCTTCCTTCCCTCCATGGTCTCTCTCATGACCTGTCCTAGTAATTTTCCTTTGCTAATTAATGTCGTGCTCCCTAGGGTCCAGGGATAGTTGTGGGGTGAATGCAGACCCTCCCAGGCACTTGGGAGTCCTCTTCATGCTTCACTAGTAGCTAGGTTCCTCCTCCCATCAGAGCCAGAGCACAGTATCAGGACCTGGGCAGGTAAGGAAGTGAACCAGGTATTTCCCCTTTCCATCCCAACACTGGAGGGTGAGCAATTTCCAAAGGTCTGAACCCGGGGTGGATAACTCCTACACCCCTCAAATTGCCCACTGAATGCACCTTGCCTCCACCTCCACATTGCCTCCTAGACTGCGTGTCTAATTGCTCTCTGCCTCACTCTCATAAGGACACTTGTCACTGGATTTAGGGTCCAGTTATGTAACCCAGGATGACATCATGCCAAGATCCTTAACTTAATTCTACCAGCAAAAACCCCTTTTCCAAATAAGGTAACATTCACAGTTTCCAGGACTTAAGACACTGTCTCCTAGCTACATGCCTAGCATATTATATACGGTCCACTTAGTTCTTATGTAAATTAATATGCAGATCAGGTTGCCCCTCTTCCTCCAGCCCTATAAATGGAGGCTGTCATAGAAGCTCAGAGGACCTGTACTGTCACTGGTTCTTGACATCTGTGCTGTCCTGGTTGTGTGTGAAGTCCTTAACGGCTGAGATCATGTCTTTGTATCTTCTCTTCTGTAGAATCTTACACAGAGAAGATGACTGCTATAGACTGAATATTTGTATTCCCTCACACCCCAAAATTCATATGCTGAAATCCTAAGCCCCAAGGTGATGGTATTATGAGGTGGGGCCTTTGGGAGGTGGTTAGGTCATGAGGGATGGGACTCTCATAAATGGGATTAGTGCCCTCATAAAAGAGGCCCCAGAGAGCTCCCTGCCCCTTTGCAGGGCAAACTTCTAATTATTGAATATCTGCTTTTCTTATTCTGTGAATGATCTCCTCTCCTCTGAAATCCCAGGGCACCTTGCCTCATTCCTTAGCTCAGGATGCCATATATACCTTTTTGTTTCTGAACCTTTCATGTATGTGGGGTCTCTGACTCTCTCATTTATGTGGGGTTCCCATCTGTGCGTATACAATTAAATTTGGTTATTTTCTCTTGTTAATCTGTCTCAGGTTGATTTAATTATTAGACCAGCTGGAAGAACCTAGAAGGGTAGAGGAAATCTTCTTCCTCCCTCACAAGGCCATGAATGTTTTGATAGCAATTATACCTTCAGGATCTAGCACTGTCTGACACATAGAAAGCCACCTCCTTTCCAATCATTATTGGTTGAATGATAGACTAAATGGATTAGTAAACGAGAAGGATGCATAGTGTTAGTATTATTGGTGCTTGCAGCTTCTGAACTGAAAACCTATGAGTCTGCAGAGATTCACATAGCCAACTTTTTGTTCTTCTGTAGAGACCCCATTCAAGGACATATTTTAACACATATAAAAGTCTTGCATAAATCACTGATGGAGGAGGCTTTAGGGCTTTATGCAGTCCTCCCCATCCCCCAGCCAGTCTAAGTTGATATCAATGTTTCTGGGTTGTTCCTCTTCAAGTGCTCTTAGCTCTTATTAGCTATAGAAGACAGGTTCAGTCTGTTACCATGGAAACTGCAGTTGGAGTGGAGAAGGGGAGGGAAGCTGAGGAATGGGCAAAGACTGGAATTTTCCAGTTCTGGAGGCATACTGTGTGTGGAATCAAAAGACCAGACCAGCACACAATCAGTTCTCAATAAATATTTTTGGGGTGACAATGAAAATGTGGGAACTTGAAAAAGTGACCTATCTCTGTGCCTCTTTCCCCATTTGTAAAATAAAAATAATAATTATCCTATTGCATAGACTTCAATTAAGGTAAATACAATTCTTAGCACAGGGCCAGGTACTTTATACATAAAAATTTCTCAAGCATGGTCTTCAGACCTGCTTCATAATTGTTTGGAGGTAATTATTTATAAATTCCAGATACCATTGTCCTCCTCCAGTTTTCTTTCTAAAAGAAATTAAATAATCTTTCCTCCTCACCTTAACATGCTACCTTCTCACTAGGGTGCTAGATAAAATATATGAAAACTAGTATGCTCAAATGGGACATACTAATGCTTAAAAATTATTTGTTGTTTATCTGAAATTCAAATTTAACTGAGTTATCTATATTTTTACTTGCTAAACCTGGCAACCCTACTCCTCACACTGGACTACTTGTGACAAGTGAAAAGTTGGTTTTATCAGCTAATCTAGCAGATGATTCACTTTAACAGTAATCCTAACTCTGAACAGTAATTCAGCATCCCCTTTTAAAGACTTCAGTCATCTGAGAAATATTCATCCACCATCCATTCAGTGGGTACTTGCACTGACAAGTGCTTGCCTTCGCAGCGCTTGCTTGTCATAGAATCATATCTTTTCCCCAGAACATAATGAAATCTATTCAAAATATGATCTAATAGAATTCTAAAAGTGACACTTTTTTTTTTAAAGATTTTTAATGGGGAATTGGGGGGATGGGAACAGCGCTGGGGAATTGAGGAAGGGGAACAGACAAGTTGCTGTCGTTTTGGTCTTCAGTCTAGTTGTGGAGGACGTTGCTTCACTGTCCCAAGTTGGCACCATCATTGCACTCTTCCCAGGCGAGGCAGATCAGTCGCTGGCTTCTGGACGGCCGCTCATTGCGGCTGCTGGCCTCTCACGCTGGCTGCTGGCTACATACGGTAGCCCATGGCAACCNGTTTTGGTCTTCAGTCTAGTTGTGGAGGACGTTGCTTCACTGTCCCAAGTTGGCACCATCATTGCGCTCTTCCCAGGCGAGGCAGATCAGTCGCTGGCTTCTGGACGGCTGCTCATTGCGGCTGCTGGCCTCTCACGCTGGCTGCTGGCTACATACGGTAGCCCATGGCAACCTACTGAAAGTGACACTTATTTTTAAAGAATTAACTCTTCCGATGTTTACAACTTTACTCCACACTAAAAAAAAAAAAGCTCATTGTCTACATCATAATATACGAGTAACATTCTGGAATACAAATGTTACCAAGCTCTAGCATAGACAGCTGGGGTCTATAGCTAACAGATGTCCTACGTTTGCTCATTGCTTAACGTCCGCTTCAGGTTCTGGTAGTGAGCTCCCTGAGGGCAGTGCTTGTCTTATTTCACTGATTGTTTCCCAGGCGCCCTTGCGCAGGGTCGCCGTGGGGTGGGCGGGTCTAAGTGCTCGCTGACCCTGGAATGCCAGTTCTGGGCCCCACCGCGGTACTTCTCTGTGAGTGGGCACGACTTGGAGATGGGAGACTCTAGCACCGTAGTAAATGGAGGCGATGGTTCTACTAACTATTCTCTACAGAGGGACGCGGTGACTAGTCCACAGCTGTGGGCGAATACCTGGAACTCCAACTTCCGGGCTTGGGCCTAAACTGGAAGGCCGGGCCGGGGCGCATGCCCAGATGGTCGGGGGGGGGGGCGCCATCTTGGGAGATCGTGGGAGGCAGCCACCCGCATTCTCCGCAAGCCTTTGGGCCTGCGAGGTTGGTGTCATGTCGCAGGGCCTTCTTGGGATGTGGGCTTCCTTCCTCTTTCAGGGACTCTTCTGATGACCTCCAGACCGCAGTCCCAGCGTCCCCGTCAGGCCGCAGGCCTTGCGCTGGGCCCAGCCCCTCGGAAGAGAGGTGTTCGTTGATGACCTCGGGTTCCCTTACGCCTCTGTGTTGGCGGGACGCTGCTCGGCCAGGCCCTCCAAAGACCTCCAGTCTTGCCGCCAGGGTCTTTTTAAAAGTGAGAAGAAACAGAAACTTCCAGGAGCAGCTGCTAAAGTCTGTACCCTCACTTGTGTACTTTCCACACTAGTATTTCCCCTGAAGTTGGGATTTCTATCGATTAGCATTGACTTTATGGGAGAAAGCCTGTGCGCACGTGTAGCACCATATCTAAGAAATGGCCAGTGGTTATTGGAATATCTGGCTTCCTTTGAGATGTAAATTTACATACGTTAAAACTTACCCATTGTCAATGTACAACTCGGTTTTTTTTTAGCACATTTGTGCAACCCTCACTGCAATCCCGTTTTGGAACGTTTGCCTCACGCTTCCAAAATTCCTTTAAGCCCATTTGCAGTTGGTGGTGGCTCCAAGCAACCACTAATCTGCCTCATGTCTCTTTAGAGTTCCTTTTTCTGGATAATTTCATGAAAATGGAATCGTAAGATATGTGATATTTTGTGGCTGGATTCCTATGCATATTGCAGCGATTTTATCAGGAGTTGGGACCCGCCTCTTTTGAAGGAAGATAGTTTGGGTTCAGAACTGCTCTGCTGGGAGTTTAGATGGATTGTGAAGATTGTTGACTATGTTCAGGCAACTGGAGGAATGCTGTTGCCTCCTTATCCATCTTAAGTTTGGCTCTGTTTTGCCAATTTCTGTTTTCCTTGGGTCGAGCATGTTTAAGATTTTCAGGTTTATTACTGAAGAATCATAGGGAGTCTGCTAAGGATGGTTTGTTTACTGACTGGCTTGGCTTTGGACCCACGTCCTCTCACTTGCTATTTGTGAGACTTTAGACAGCCCTTCAACCTCTCTATGACTCAGTTTGCAGGGGATAATTGTTACTAGGTAGGTGAGTTACTGCATGGAAAGCCTTAGAATAGTGCCTGGCACGTGGTCTAGCTAAAAGATTGTTAGCTGTCATTGTTTTGCAGGGATTCTTTTTTGGCAGAGAGAGGGTAATGGATCAAGAGATGGGTGCTGTTGCAACCCACTGGGCTAAGGGGTGTCCCAGTGTCCCTGTGGGACTGGTAAAATTTGTTGAGAGCCTGTTTTTTATGACTCAGATCAATTTGTGGCACATAATTATTTGCTTCCTGGGAGTTGGTAGGAAGTTTATACCCACTCCTCCGCCCCCCAAGATTATTTTGATAGTTTATATTTTCTCAGGAAATTACGCATTTCCTTAATATTTGCAGATTCATTAGATTAAAATTAAATGGTGTGTTGAGAGTGTAGTCTCTGAAGGCAGAAACAAAGGTTAGAGGCCTGAGCTCTTACCAACTTTGGTGCTTTGGGCAATGTGCTTAACCTCCTGACACCCAAATTTCATTCACAGAATTGGGAAACAGTGAGACCCTACTTTCCCTAGTTGTCAGGAGGATTAAATGGAAATCTTTTACTTAGCACAGTACCTGGCAGCATAGGGAGAGTTCCATAACTGTCAGCTGTTGTTCTCATTATACAGAGTCCTTGCCAATTAAAACAGCTTAGGGATTGTAAACCTCTGTGAACCAGTTGACTAAAGGAACTGGGAAGCCCTCCACTGTTTTCTAGGCCTTGGAACACATTATGGAACAGAGAAATTATTTGTTCCTTGAAAGTTGGAAGGGAGTTTCCATTTCTATTCCAGCCACCCTTTAAAGCCATGCTTTTTCTTCCTTTTGGGGTGTACTTTTTATACCCCCCTCCATTTCACAAGTAGTTTTAAATTTAATACTAAATAACGGGTCAGTAAACCTTTTCTATAAAAGGCCAAATAGTAAATATTTCAGACTTTGTGGGCTATACGGCGTCTGTCGAAATGACTAAACTCAGCTGTTGCAGAGTGAAAACAGCCATAGATAGTATGTGAACATGGGTGTGGCTCTGTGCAATGAAACTTTATTTATGGACATTGAAATCTGGATTTCATACAATTTTTGTGTGTCATGAAAATATTATTCTTTTGACTTCTTTTTCAACCATTTAGCCACTTTTAATTCAGTCGTTTTGTATGTGGACTGTATAAAGACAGCAGGCTGGATTTGGCCTGCTGCTGTAGTTTGCTGACCTCTACCATAGAATTTCATGACATAGTGACCTAGTGGTGTGATCTGGAGTCATAAAGACTGTGTTGTGATCCGTATTAATGGGATGTATCTGGGCAAGTTACCCAGCACTCTGAGCCTCAGATCCTTCGTCTTGCAAACAGGCATTATACTAACATACCTACCGGTTATAACTCATAACCTAACTCAGCCTGTTAGGTTGCAATAATACTTGTGAAAGGTCTTGCACACTGTTGGGAGGCTAGTGGAGTACGTATTAGCTATCTCACATTCCTTTTTGAGAGTTAGTGCTAGAGGGTGTAACTAGATGAACTGGATTTAAATCCTGGCCACTTCTTAGCCATGTGACTTTGGGCTGGTCACACAACCTCTCTATGACTCCCTTTCCTTGTCCCTAAAATAGGGATTATAATAGTACCTACTTCAGACAGTTGTCTTAAAGATTAAATAAGCTAACACTTTATAAAGTGCTTAGAAAAATTCCTGGCACATATAGATTTTTAAGATTAGCTGTTATTATTTCACAGTAAGATCTATTTGGGGTTGAAAACCCTTGTGCCGTGTTGTTAAAATGAAAGACTTTTGTCTCTTTGCTGAAGTGGTACAATTTATAAGGCATAGGGATTATTTATTCCTTGGAAGTGTGAAGAAAATTGCCTGTGAATTGCAGAGGCTTAGAGCACTTTTTGAAGAAAGCACTCCCTTGACATTTGCCAAGTTTTTATTATCTGCCTTCTTTTCAAGAATGATCCATTTCATTATGGCTTTCAAATTTAATAGCTTAGAAATGTACCCTGTGGTGGTTGAGAGCTCAGGCGTCTGACAGGTTTGGGTTTGATTCCTGACGTAACCACCTACTAGCGTGTAACCTGAGACAAGATACTAACCTCTCAAGGCTCGCTTCTAATCTATAAAACTTGGATAATAATAGTATCTACCTCATAGAGTTATTATGAGGATTAAACATAATGCACATAAAGTGCTTGGTGCCAGGCCTGGCTGGTTGTAAAAGTTTAATAAATGATAGCTATTTTATTATCCTCCAAGGTACTCTTAAAGTAAGACTCATTTGAAATTGAATCTTTAGGTTTTGACATGGGCAGCCTACCCTCTTATTCTAGGTTTGGAATGCTTAATAGTCACATAGGAATTATTCATAGTAGACTGTCTTCATGAGCCCGTTGTCAGTTTCTATTTTCTCAAAAGGGGGGATCATTTCTTAAAGGTTTTCACTATATTTGCATAGGATTGTGTTGGGATGTATTATACATTGTAAGCAGTGTAGACAAAAACCTAGCTTTGAATCTTGGATTTCTCAACCAATTAGATTATCACCTTCAGTACATGACATCCTCTCTGAGCTGCAGATTCCTCATCTATAAAACAAGTAGTATGTTAGGGGCTGGCCGAGTGGCTCAGTTGGTTAAGAGCTCAAACTCTGAGCAACAGGGTCGCCGGTTCATTTCTAACATGGGGGCAGTGAGCTGTGCCCGAGCTGAGCTGCTGCTGAGCTGCCAACAGATGGCTCAGCTGGTGAGAACACGTGCTCCTAACAACAAGGTTGCCTGTTCGACTCCCTCATGGGATGGTGGGCTATGCCCACCCACAACTAAGATTGAACACAGCACCTTCAGCTGAGCAGCCACGAGCTGCCGACAGGCGGCCCGGATGGGGACTGGACTTGGAGCTGAGCTAGCTGCGCCTCCACAACTAAGATTGAAGATTGAAGGACAACAACTTGGCCATTCCCCAGTTCCCCAACACTGTTCCCCTTCTCCAATTCCCCACTAAAATCTTAAACAAAACAAAAAAAGTATGTTATAGTTTCATTAAGATTATTGGGAAAACTCAGCCAGATATATATATATATGTATGTATATATATGTATATATATATATATACATATATATACATACATATATATGTATATATATATATATTTTTTTTTTAGCAACAATTTTTATCCAGATAAAATTCACGTACCATAGAATTCTCCCATTTGCAGTGTACAATTCAGTGGTGTTTAGTATATTTACAGAGTTGTGCAACCCTCAGCACTGTCAATTTTGAACATTTTCGTTACCCTAAAAACAAACCCTCATCTCCACTTCACTCTCCCCCCAGCCCAAGGCAACTATTAATCTACTTTCTGTCTCTACAAGTTTTGCCTATTCTGGACTTTTCATGTAAATGGAATCATACAATTTGTGGGCTTTTATGACCAGCTCCTTTTACTTAGTACCATGTTTTCAAAGTTCATCCATGCTGTAGCATGTATCAATACTTCATTCCCTTTCATTGCCAAATAATTATATGGATACAACACATTTTATTTATGCATTTATCAGCTGATAGACATTTGGGTTTCCACTTTTTGGCTATTATGATAATGCTGCTGTGAGCATTCATATACAAGTTTTGATGTGGACATGTTTCATTTCACCTAGAAATGGAATTGCTGGGTCCTGTGGTCATTCTTCAACCATTTATGGAACTGCCAGATTTTCCAGATTGTTTTTAAAGCACTTAACCCAGTGCCTGACACAGAGCTAGTCCCTCATTCATACAATATAGCTAATCTGGTAGTACATTTTGCTTGTAAGAAATATGTTCTCAAAAACCATTTTTCTAATTTAGTTAAATGAATTGGCAAGCCTTCTGTGTTTTGGGTTTTTTAAAAGATTTTATTGGGGAATTGGGGGAGGGTAACAGACAAGTTGCTGTCCTTTTGTTCTTCAGTCTAGTTGTGGAGGATGTCACTTCACTGGCCCATGTTAGTATTATCATTGCGCTCTTCCCCAGGTGAGGCAGATCAGTCGTCGGCGGCTCTTGGCAGCTCACGCCGGCTGCCAGCCGCTCACGCTGGCTGCTGGCCACTCATTGCAGCCTATTGCAGCTCCACTGCAGCCTACACTGTCGCCGGTGACTCACGGCAGCCCAGCTCCAGGTCAAGCCGTTGTTCACCATCTTAGCTGTAGAGGGCACAGCATCACTGGCCCTCATATGGGATCCGAACTGGGGCCCTGCTGCTCAGAGCTGGCGTCCCAAGCCAACTCGTAACCAATGCACCACTCGGCCGACCCCCTTCTGTCTTTTTTAATGCCCTGGAACAATTTGTGCAAACTAAGAATAATTTTTTCCTTGGGCATTTGAAGGACACTTCCAGTCAAATTGAGATTTGAAGTAATTTCTGCTTCCCTAGAAAATGATGCATTTCTTTAAGGTTTTCTAATTTGTTAGCCTAGAATTATACAGCATAGTGGTTGAAGTTATTTACTAGGTAGGCAAGTTTGAGTGAGATCCCATAAGCTTCAGTTTCTATATATGCAAAATAGGTGATGAGGACACCTATCTCAGAGATATTATAAGGAGGAGCTGCAAATACTAGTTTTTAATCTCATAGAGCTTGTGCAGTTGAAAATCCCTGTGCTACATTATTAAAACATACTGGAGAGTCTTAACACAGGAATTCTTGGTAAGAAGGTTCTTCCTAATGATTTTTTCCTGGTCCTTTGGTAGTCAGTTTTCATAATTTTTATTTTTCTTGAAAATGTTCCTTGTCATTAAAATTTTCTTGTGTGTTAGTCTAAAATCTTATTTAGTATTAACACATTTGCTTTAACTTTTAATAGGTAATACCATATTTTACTGTGTATAATGTGCACTTTTTTGCCCAAATTTGTGACGAAAAATAAGGATGTGCATTATACATGGGTAATACTAATTCCATATCTATATACATGTTTTTAATTCTTTTATTTATCCTTATGAGTTAAAAGTGTAACTCTAGAAATCAATAATGATATCTGTATGCAAAATAATACCTAGAATACGATAATTGGTTTTGTTGAATTTACGATGAACTTGAAATGACAAAGGGTTCTTGGCCTTCTATGATGCATAAATATTGTAAATTTATTACCAATACATAAAATTTCTTGCACCTTGTAACTGTTCTTGTGTTTTGTAATTATTTGTCACATAAAATTTCTTGTGCCATAATATGTTAAAAAATAAATGCTAAAATTCCTTTATAATACAAAAAAACAAGTACCTAAATGTAAAAAAATAAAAATTTGAAATAAAAAATAAAAGATTTTTTCCCTGAAAGTTTGGGTAAAAAATGTGGGTGTGTATTATAGATGGGAGCTCATTATACATGGCAAAATACAGTATATTTGTGTGGTTCAAAATTCAAAACAGAGAAAAGGGTATACAAGTGAACACTTTCCACATTTTATCTTGAAGCCACCAGTTTCCCTCCCTCTAGTGTCACTAGTTTTGTGAATAATCTTTCCAAAGTTATTCCATGTATATAGAAGCAAATATGTATATATGCATGTTTCTCTTTTTATTTAACAAATGAATATGCAGTGTTTAGTGTTCAACACTGTGGCTTTTCATTTAATAGGGTCTCTTGGAGATTATTTCATAAGATATTTTTTTATGGCAGTGGAATTTTCTATTATATGGAATTTGTAAAATCTCTAGCTCTTATCTCCACCTGTTTTTCTGCTTTTTGATTCATGATTTACTTTTATCTCAATGGTTGCCTTTTTCCTGTTCTCTTTAGATTTATCTTGTGGTGGGCCTTTTACAAAACCAACCCGATAAGAATGCATGTTCTCTCCTGCCCTGATGAGCTGCACTGTGGAAGCCAAATAACTTTACCTTTCTAGTCATGTCCTGAGCTGTTGATATGTGAGTATATGTGGAAATCATACCATTTTGGTAGGGGAGATTTTGGTGAGGTTTGAATGTTGGTCGCCCCAGGAGGAATTCTGTAAGCTAGAGGTTGTGATAGTCAGGGATCGCCAGTCCTTTGGTGGCCTCCAAGGCCCTGCAAGTTCTGATGTCTTTCTAGCCTTTGTCACATGCCAGTCTGCACCCTAGCTCCCCATTCTCCATACTTCTCTTGTACACCCTGTGAAGTAGCATGACCATGTCCTTGTCTAGTACCCAGTCCAGGTCACACTCATCTTTGTGCTACGGCTCTATGTATTGTCACATTTACTGCTACTTATTCATATCGTAAGTGTGATTATTTGGTTGATTGGTCTCATCCATGGACTCTGCTGCCCATAAAGGCAAAAATGCGTCTCTTTTCTTTATCAGTGTGTCCCTAGTATCTGGATGTAGTTGATACTCAGTACCTATTTATTGAATGGTTCTGCCAGTTCAGGATTAGAGCTTTGTGGCTGGTAAACCAATCTGAGGAAAAAGGATGTGAATAACCCTGCATTTTCTACATAAGGTATTATGGTTAGCATGTGAAACTTGACTTCTTACTGTTCCTGCCTCCCATAGAGAAGCGCCCTCTTGGACAGGCACATGCGAGCAGAACACAGGAGCCTTCCTGCCATAGGAACACTCGTAGTTCTGAACCTCAGCACTGGCTGCCAGATATCTGACACACTGTCCTTTTATAGCATCTGATTTGTGACAGGGTTGTCCTTTGCTTATCTTTAGTCTTATATGTAATCAATTGCTTTTCGGAACTCTTTTTTTTTTTTTAAACTTTATTGGGGAACAATGTGTTTTTTCCAGGACCCATCAGCTCCAAGTCAAGTTGTTGTCCTTCAGTCTTAGTTGTGGAGGGCACAGCTCAGCTCCAAGTCCAGTCACTGTTTTCAGTCTAGTTGCGGGGGGCACAGCCCATCATCCCATGTGGGAATTTAACCGGAAACCCTTTTGCTCAGAGCATGCACCCTAACCAACTGAGCCACCTGGCTGCCCCCCAGGAATTCTTCTTTTAGGAGGCCAATGCCTTATCCATTAGGCAACTGGAGCTTCTCAGGAACTCTTCTTTTAATATTTGACTTTAGGAGCAGTTTTGGTGAAAGAGTTGGTTGCCTTTAATATGAATGTTTGGTTTTCTGTTGTCTTAAAATTCCTCAGGAACATTAACAAATAAGTTTACCCTTAAGGAAAATTGGTTAGATTTGCATTACTGAGGAATTGTATACAAATTTGCATACTAAGATATTTACCTACCATACATACACAAGAGCCCTAACTACTGAAGAACTGATTTCTTTATTTTGTAAAGTAGTGTTTATTTTAACCCAACTATTCATGCAACAAACCAGCTCTGTGCGGAAGACTACCAGAGTTAGAGCTCTAGCAGAGACCTTTCCAGAACCCCTCTCAACATCTCCACTTGCTTGAGTATAAGCATTTCAAATGTAACATATCCAAAAGAGAGATCTTGGTTCTGTGCTCTTCCCCTGTCCAGATCTGTGACTCTGAAGACTCACTACATAACACTTCCATCTATCCCGTCTAATTCTTCTTTCTTTTGCTACACATACACAAATTATCAGCAAGATTTGTCTATTTTGTCCCCAAAATATATCTTGTATTTGTTCACTTCTCCCTATCTCCACTGCCACCATGCCAGTTCAGAGCAGTGTCATCCTCTGCCTAGACAGCTGCCTCCTAACTGGTCTTCCTGCTTCCTGTCTTACCTATCTCTAGCCCCCCAGTTCTCCACACAACAACATGAATCCTCTTACCTTATTTAAAAGTCTTTAATGGCTCCTCATCACATTTAGGGTTAAATTCAAGATCATTACCTTGGCCTACAGTTCCTAAAGGGCTGACTCTCACATACCTGTCCAATCGCATTTTATGCCCCTCAACCCTATTCTTGCCATCCTCTGGCATCTTTGCTATTTTTTTTCCTTTATGGTCTTTGTACATTGTTATTTTATCTGTCTAGAATGTTTTTCTCCTTGTTCTTCCCAGGGCTGACTCTCACAATTTAGTTTTAGCTTCTCTTCCTCTGAGAAGCCTTCCCTGACTACTCTATGTGACCACCATACAAGCACAACCCTCTGTGTTTCAGCATCTTTTCTTCTTCAAAGTCCTCACCACAATTTTTAAAGGTATATTTTGTCAACTTACTCACTGTATCTATCTTTCCAGCTAGATCAAAGCTTGAAGACATATTTATCAAATAAATTGATTAGGGCAAGGGCCATTTCAATTTCATTCACAATGAACTATGCCTAGTATTGGGCCTTATCTGTAGTCAACACTCAAGTATTTGTTGAAAGAATGGATGAATAAGCATTTATTGAGAGACTTCTATGTATTAGTCTCTAAGCTAATCTATGGGATTACAGTACCCAGATAGCCCAATCTATTACAAGGAAAGTTTTAACAAATATCAAATAATAATACATGGGCCACATCATTTGGCTACAATGCAGTTAAATTAGAAATCTATAATCAAAAAATTTTTAAAGAACTTAGAAACCTAAACACATTCCTTAATGTTACTAAGAGGAAATCTAATGGAAACAACATAATATAGTACTGAACAACAATGAAATAAATACATGGAATGCTGTTCAAGTGGTACTTGAAGGGAAAGTCATCATAGCCTTAAATGTATTTGTTAAAAATTAAGAAAGATTAAAAGTAAATGAGTTAAGGGGCCAGCAGAGTGGCTCAGTTGGTTAAGAGCTTGCTCAAGAGTGCCAGCTCTGAGCAACAGGGTCGCCAGTTCGATTCCAGGCCTGAGCTGAGCTGCCGCTGAGCTGCCAACAAGTGGCAGAATGGCTCAGCTAAAAAAAGATAAAAATATAAATAAATAAATAAATAAATAAAAGTGAATTAAATATACAACTCAAGACACTAGGAAAAGAAACCCAAATAAGTAGAAGGAAGCAAATAATAAAAAACAAACTAATTAAATGGAAAAGAAGAAAGTATGGTAAAAAAACCAGAAGTCACTTAAGAGACATAAAATTGTCAACTCTTTATCAAAACTAGTGAAGAAAACAAGAATAGATTAAATGATATTAATAGATAAGGGGATATAGATATCAATTAAGAGATTAAAAACAAAAGAATACTATGAATAATTACATGCTCATAAATTTAAGTGAAATGGACAGTTTTCTTAGAAAATATAAATGACCAACATTGACTCAAAGCAGAAATGTAAGTCCAAAATTAAGGAAACTGAGTCCAACATATTCCATACAAAAATACATCAGCTTTAGATAATTTTACAGTGAGTTGTACTATTTTTAAAGGTATATTTTGCAGAGAATGTTGATTTTCTGTAAACTGTTGTGGAAAATATAAGCAGCAAGATAACAATCCAAATCATTTTATAAATCTAGTATAACCTTGATACTGAAGCCAGACAAGGATAGTATAATAAGTAAGAACTCAGATGTAAAGAATGAAAGTAAAATATAACCCAGTAGTATCAGACCCTCATAATCAAGGAAGGTTTGAGAATGCAAACATATTTCAACAGGAGAAAATTTGCTTTAATTCTCCACATTGAGATTATATAAAATAATAAAGTATAATTTTCCCAATAGATGTAGAAAAGACATTATATAAAATAAACTTATGATAAACATTTTAGAAAACTGTAACTTAAAGGAATTGCCTTAACCCCTAATAAAGAGGCTTTACAAAAAAGCTTGTTGTGAACATTTTTACTTGAGAGTTAAAAATAAGAAATACCTCCTTTCAAGTCTAGAATGAGACTTATTCCACATCACCCTAGAGATCCTAGCCAATGCATTATGATAATGAAAGGTATGATTGTCAATCCAAGTAAAAAATTGTCATTCATAAAGATGTTAACATTTTTTAAAATCCAGGAAACTCTATAGACAAACTATTAGAATTAACATGAGAGGTCAGCAAGTTCATTGGATACAAAATCAACAAACAAAAAGCAATAGCAGATAACTCTTTTCAAAAACTCATAACCCAACATATATCATGAGAAAATATTAGACAAACTCAAATTGAGAGACATTCTACAAAACACCGGACTAGTAATCTTTAAAACTGCTTAAGTCATGAAAAGCAAAGAAATTGTTTTGAAATAATTTTACAAATAAGCTGTGACAGCTGGGAGTTGCCTAAGGAGATGTGACAACCAAATGTGTCCTGGATGGGGTCTGTGACAGAGGGAAGGCATTTATGGAAAAATGGGTGAAATCCAAATAAAATCTGTAATTTAATTGTTTTATACTGATATTAACTTCTTTATTTTGACAATGTACCAAGGTTATGTAAGATATTAACATCAGGAAACTGGGGAAGGAATCTTTATACTATCTTTTCAACTTTTCTATAAATCTGAATTAAAAAAAAAATTTCCCACAAAAAACAAAAAAAATACCACTGTTGTAACCCCAAAATAACCAGTTAGATAAATAATAGGTGAAAAAACCTCCTCAAGTCAAATAGGACCTTTATAGGCAAAAACTTACAACATACTGTTGATGGCCATAGAAGACATGAATAAATGGGTGGCATAGACTATAGCCAAAGAGAGGAAGCCGTGAAAAAAAAAACCAACTGAAAACATTTTCAGTTTTCTCTAAATTGCTCTATGGATTTAATAAAACATCAGTCGAGATCCCAGTAGGACAGTTCATCAAGTTTGACAAGCTAATCCTAAAAACCATTTGAAGATAGAGGGCTAACAGTAGCCAAAGACACTTGTGAAAAACAAGGTAGGGCAGTTGCCCTTTCAGATATCAAGATAATGTAAAGCTGTAATAATGGGCCAGTGGGACAGACTAGAGTGTTTAGGAACAGGCCCACTCATACAGAAACATGTCAGGAGAAAAATTAGATCCCTACCAGAGAATATTACAAAAGTAAACATTAAATAAAAAAGCAAGGCTATTAAAATATCTTGATGACTTCAGCGTGGAGAGGGATTTCTTAAGGTATGAAAAGCAAAAATCCAAAGGAAAAGATTGTTAAATTTTGCAGCACCAATATTTAACACCCTTTCATGACAAAAGATATTGATGGCGTTTCTTTTAACCTTGCTTATAGTACGGATTTAATACTTAAACATTTAAGTGTGGCTGGGGGAGGAGGCAGGAGGTAAATCCAGTTGGAATGACATCTTATTTGCCTTTAAAGATCACCCTGGATGCTGTGTAGAGAATATTGGAGGGGACTCTTTGCAGTGGAAGCAGGTGGTCAAGTGAGTAGGCTAATATCCAGGGGAAATCTTGGTGATTAGGACGGTAATGCAGAGGGAAAACATGGGACAGATTTGGGATGTGACTTCAATGTACAGTCAGCAGGACTTGCTGATGAATTGGATGTTGGTGGTAAGAAAAAGAGAAATCTAGAACAATGGTGAGATTTTTGGCCACCGCAGCTGGTGCTATTTATAGAAATGGGGAAAAGGGAAATTAATATTTGTTTTAAATACTTTGAGTTACCGATTAGACATCTAGGTGGAGCAGCCAGCAGTTAAGTGGACAGTTTGGATATATGAGATCGGGCTTCTGTGGTAGAGAATTTAAATTTGGGGGCTGTTGGAGTGTAGTTGGTATTTGAACCATGCACTAGGTGAGACTGCTGCCTAGGGAGTGGATGTTGCTGTGATAGTCCAGTGACTGAGTTACCAGCATTTAGAGGTTGAACAGAACAGAAACCAGCTGAGACGCAGGGAAGAGGCCATTGACCAGAGAGGGTGGGGGGGAGAGGGGATCAGGGCAGTGTAGTATCACTGAAAATAAGATGCCCTGGGTTTTTGTTTGTTATCATTGTTTGTTTTAATGAGGCTGTTGAATGTTACTGACAGTGGAATAAGAGGAAGAACACATTTCCTAGCCGCATAGTGAATTGACGAGCAATTGCCGGGCTATGGCATAATAGGTAGAGAGTGTGCTCTAAGGCTTTTGAGTCAGTGGCAGAAGATCACGCTGTCAAGAGGGTACTGGGGATCGCCGCGGGGGAGGTAGTAACTGGAGGAGCTCTGAAAGCATTCGGTATCTGATGGGCATGAATGATCCGGGATCCAAGGAGAAGATTGTATTGCAGATAGAGAGGCCTTTGAGAAGGAGAGGAAATGGGATCTATAGAATGTGTTAAAATTACTTCCAAAACTGTAACCAGACATTAGTTAGCATCACCTGGGGAGCTCCAAATACCTCTGTGGGACGCTGAGTGTCTACAGTGTTTAACAACTCCCCAAGTTGTCCTGATGTGTAGCCAGATTTGAAAACTTCTGAACTAAGGATAGTACCACATTCACTTTCAGTGGTGCCCTTAGAATTTCAGTAGAGGCTGCTGAGGAATGTTTCATACATACATAGCAAACACAATGTTTTCACTTGGATTTTATGTTTATGTGGCACTACTGGGTAAGAAGAGACTGTTGAAGACGAGTTTAAAACATCCCTCACCCCAAGCCAGGAGCTTCTTAAGGTAGCAAGCAACTACTGATTTATATTTATGCTTGCTAGGTATAAATATAAATTTGGGGTATCATATTCTATATGCTCTTAGGTAACTTGATTTTTGTAACTATCTTATGATTTTTTTCCCTTTAAAATTAAAATCATATACTTTTATTGGCCACATAAAATTGCAATGTGTGATTTACAAGAAGAATACAACTTAATTCTTCTGTGGAGTACATTTTTCTAATAAAAATCATGCTCCATGAATATGCCTGCATATAATCTTTTGTACATCTCTGCTTATTTCCTTTGCTTTAGTTCCTTAAGAGTAGAATAGTTGGGGGGGGGGGGAAAGAGTAGAATATCTGGATCAAAGGGTACATTGAGCTTTTCATAATTCATTGATTTTACTACTAGGAAAGAAATAACATACTTCTGGCAGGGACATTCAAACAGTGTGGACATTTTCCCTAGAGGTAGCCAGTTAACAATTTCTTGTATAGTTTTCCAGAAGTTTCACCTGCATAGGTGTTCTTCCTTAACAAACATCAGTTCATTTCTACGAACTTCATCTACTTGTGTGTTTCACTAACTCGATTGAGTCATCGCTCCTTATTAGTCCCCGACAGCTCTACTTCATCATTGTCCCAAGTGTACAGGATTTCCTCGAGTCATCTGTCACTCTTGCTCTGTCCTACAAGGCACTGCCGTGAGAGACTGCTTGTGTAGAACGTCCCATGAACCGCACTTGTCCGGGTTTCAGTTTAGTATTTGAGTCGGGTTGGAATTTTTCTTCCCTAAGACTGTCAGCCATTTGTATTTTCCTGTGAATTGCCAGTTTTCTCCCCTTTTGCCCATTTTTCTGGCTTGGGTTTGTCTTTATATTACTGGTTTCCAAGAACTCTTCATTTATTAACAAGTGAGCCCCGTGTCTTTAGTTTGTCCCAGGAAGAAAAGTGTCGTCTCTCACTTATTTGTCTCTAGACTTCAGCATATATGTTTTTTGCCCGTCGGATTTTCATTTTTAGACAAATGTATATATTTTTTCTTTTTCTTCTGCAGTTTTGCTTTTGGGAGTCGCTTGAGGGTGGGCCTTTCGCCGTGTCACTCCTCTTTCTTTGTTTGGGGGTCACCNATATATTTTTTCTTTTTCTTCTGCAGTTTTGCTTTTGGGAGTCGCTTGAGGGTGGGCCTTTCGCCGTGTCACTCCTCTTTCTTTGTTTGGGGGTCCCCCCCCCCCCCGTCGCCTCCCCCTCCCTCGCCTTCCCAGACCCCTCTTTGGGGCCCCTCGCGTAGGCTCAGTTGACGTCAATCTCCAGCCCTGGCGCCAAGCCGTCGCCACGACAACTGCAGCCTGATTGGCAGAGCTCAGGGGCATGGCGAGGTGGGCCCAGGGTGGGCAGTGCGGCTGCTGATTGGCCTGCGCCAGAGCCCCGCCTCTGCGGAAAGCCTCACAAGGAGTCGCGGGGCTGAGGCTCGATGCAGTAGCTCGGGAGCCGTGGAGGAGGTCGTAGGATTGGAAGAACGGACATGTCCACCCTGGGCTGGTGGCGCCGCTAGGCGCCGGGAGCCGTGTTGGCATACTAGACAGTGTGCGGTCTGCACCTTGGCTGAGCTGCGGAGTGAGGGGCGGTGAAGTGCGGTGAGTCTGGCCGCATGCCTATGCCTTGGTGTTAAGTGGGGTGCGCTGGTCACAAGCTACAGGTGAGGGGCCCTCAGCAGGCGGGCGGCTGCCCAACGTCTCCTGGTGGGGGTCTTCAGCTGGTCAGACGTGGGCTGCCGCGCGCTTGCCGCAGTGGCGCCATCTTACTCAGTCGGCCACCCTTTTGAGGAGGCCGCGGAGTCGGGGGGCTGCCGCGCCATCTTGCTGGCGTGGAGGTGGGGGACAGGGATGGGATAGTCACAGCGGCCATGGACTCATGTCACAGCTAGCCCGCCTGGGTGAGCGTCGAAGCAGCGGCCCGTCCCTAACGAGCGGAGTTGGTGCAGTCTATGTCTTGGAGCGCCCCACTCTCATCGGCTGCATCTGGGGGCTGCAGAACATTCTCCCCATCTCACAGGGTCCCTGATTGGCCAGGTATCCATGGGCCGCCCTGCATCCTTGTCGTCTTTGGGGGTGGGGCTTGTTTTGCCGCAGTGGCGGTGGGAGGGGTTATGGGCTGCGAGGGGCGGGGCCGGCGGTCTGTCGCACCTATAGAGTTCAATCTGGGCGGTGATGGGCTGGGGCCCCGCCTGCCGTGGCGCCATCCTCGGTGTGGGTGGCTGAGGTTTGCTGCGCAGGCGCTGTCACTGATGAGTTGACTGCAGAGGCAGGGCCAAGGGCTGTGTCATTGCGAATCACTTGACTATGACGAGTTCGTTAAGCCCCGCCTACCTTAGCACCATCTTTGATGGAGGCGGCTGAGGTTTGCCGCGCAGGCATGGTCTTGGCTGGCTGACCGTAGAGGGCGGCGCCAAAGTCTGGTATCTGCGGTGGCCTGGTGTTCTTTGCAGTGATGGAAGGCTGTGGGTCCTGCCCACCTGACACCTTCTTTGTTTGGTGTGTATGTCTGGCCGCAGAGGCTTGCAGTGTCAGTGCCACCCTGACTAGCATGGGGTTTGAACTCGTGATTTCTGAAATCGGGCCGCGACTAGTGACCAGATTTAGCAGCCAGGTCCATGTGGCATCTATTGAAGCCAGGCACTATGCCTGGAGTTTGCTGTAGCTGTTGCCGCTGTGGAACTGTTTGTCCTGAGGGACAGGGCTACAGGATGTCAGCGTGCCTGCTTTTTCTCCTTGGCTAGGTCTGGGGGCTACAGAGGCTCACCCCTTCCCCTGTTGTGTTTCCGGGACTGTTTTCACCCTGAGATGTGTCTGGCTCCATCTTTTGGCTGGGGGGTGCTAGGAGACGAGGAAAAGCCAAGGTGTATTGTGCAGGCACCATGTCAGCGGGGTTGAGGGGTGGGGCCACGGGCGGTCTTCGAGGACTGACAGCCCTACAGATCCCTGCCCACTCGGCTGTATATGTTTGTCAATAGTTGGCTGCCGCGGCTTACTGCGCAGGTGCCATTGTGAATGACGGTGGAGCTGCAGGGGCGGGCCTGAGGGAGGGCTGCTGAACCCTGCTCATCCTAGCACTATGTTGGCTAATAGGTAGCAGCCGAGACTTACTGCGCAGGTGCCATCATGAATGACAGCTGGGCTGGATGCAGGGGGCGGTCCTGAGGGAGGGGCTGCTGAGCACCGCCCACTCTAGCACTATGTTGGCCTACAGGTAGCAGCTGAGATTGCGCAGGTGCCATCTTGAATGACAGCACTGCTGGCTGCAAGGGGTGGGCCCGCTCTAGCTCTGTGTTGGCCAACTGGTAGCTGCAGATTTACTGCACATGCGCCATTTTAAATAACGGCAGGGCTGGCTGCAGGGAGTGCGCTCAAGGGAGGGCTGTGTGTCCCAAATGACTGATGGAGTGTGCAGTCCCATGCCCACTATAGCACTGTGTTGGCCGATGGGTGGCCACCGAGGTTTAATATGCAGGTGCCATTATGAATGATGGTGGAGCTTTAGGGGGGCAGGCCTGAGGGAAAGGCTGACATATTTTGAGTGCCATGAGGGCAAGGGGGTGTGCAGACCCCAGCCCATCTAGTGCTGTTTGTTGGCCAGCAGGTGGCAGATGAGGCTTATTGTGCAGACGCCATCTTGAATGACAGTGTTGCTGTAGGGGGTGGGCCCAAGGGAGGGGCTGTGTTGTCTTGAGTAGCTATCGTCGTGCTACAGATCCCTGCCCATCTAAGCACTATATTGGCGGACAGGTGGCTGGTGAAACTTACTGCGAGGGCACCATGATGAATGACAGTGCAGCGGCAGGGGTGGGCCCGAAGGAGGGGCTGTGGAGCTCCGCCCACTCCAGCACAATGTTGGCCAACAGGTGGCAGCCGAGGCATACTGCGTAGGCCCCATCTTCAGGGGGGCCAGCTGCAGAGGGCGGGCCCAAAGGAGGGGCTACCTTGTTCTGAGTGACTGATAGGGCTGAAGATCCCTGCTCATCTAGCGCTGTTTGTTGGTTGGTAGGTGCCCGCCGAGGCTTACTGCATAGGCACCAATCTTGAATGATGGCAGAGCTGCAGGGGGCAGCTCAGTAGGCCAAGACTTACTGAGCTGGCGCCATTTTAAGTCACAGCAGGGCTGTGGGGGGCGGGCTGAGGGGCTTTGGTGTCTTGAGGGGCTATGGGCACACAGCCCGCCTCAGCAGTCTCTGCTGGCTACTGCGCAGTCGCCTATCTGACAGGCCTGGGGTGCTTGCTGCAGTGGCGCCATCTTGGGCCGCCACGCAACGTGGCAGCCGGCGCTTTGTTTGCTGTGAGGGGCGCCAAAACCAGTGTTGGGAAATGTGGGAACAAGGTTCAACTGTGCAGTTCTGGGTAAATTAGGAGAAAACCAGGGACTCATAATTTAGGAACTTTAATAGATTGGGGAAGGTCAGGATCTTAAGTGAGAAAACGGAAGAGGCGGGCTGTGGGTATAAAATGGGATTTGGGGGCTCTGAGGGCTGTAGGGGGTTTACGCAAAGGGGAAGGCTTGAAGTCTGTGGGATAGGGAATTCAGAGCTGTAGATGGTTATGAGGGGGCGTGGCGTGGGATATGATGAGAGGAGGCCTTTCTCTAGGCAAGTAGGGGCGTGGTTTGGAGTTGGGCTCCCTAAACCCAGACATGGGGCGGGCCGTGGGAGAACTGATGGGGGAGGGCGGGCCATGTTTGTGCGCTCTTCTTATAGCTGTCGTTTGTAACACTGAATTCGCTTTCGCTATGTGTATGTTTGTGGGGAAGAGGGTGGCGGTGCGGGTGGGGAGGCGGGGGAGAGTGTTTCTAGTCCTAGTTTCATGCAAGAAGCTTTAAGTCCCTAGCATTCTCTTTTTTTCTTTTGAAGTAGGTAAAGTGACACTGGATTCCTCCTTCCCAACTAGGTGATGGGAGAGACCTAATTTAAGTATACATCGCCCAGTGACAGCATTAACGTAAACCAGAGCTATAATCATGAAGGTACTTCCTCCAGGAGCCTCTGATTGAATGCATGCTCTGAGGCACAGTGGGACTTGAAATATGTAGTGTTAATCCATTGGGAGTGTGTTGATAATCTGTAAAGTATTACATAAGATTAATGATACCATTACCTAACATTGGTTGAAATAGCATTAAGGTCCTAATGTAAGCTAGTTCCTTTATATTATTTAAATGTACAGCAGAGAGTTAAATTTCTGGTCCGGCATCACTGGCTATGAAATGTCAGAACTGGAGTTTCAACTCACCTTTCTACCACATGGTCTTTATGGAAAACATCAGTAGATATACTGTTTTTTCCAAATGACTTTAGGTTGATCTATAATAGTTTGTCATGAGCCCTGAGATTAAGTTCTCTGAGCCATTCCTTTTCTGTGATATGAGGGCTAGAAAATCAGTAGTGCTATGGTGAGGATTAACAGGATAAAAGTAAAGTGCTAAGCACTGTACATGGTATGTAATTAGCAGAAAAGAATCGTACCTAGCAGTTTTTAACCTGCAACACGTGTCCCTTACCTTTAGATGGATTGCTAATAAGTGGGAATTGGGTTGAATTGATTTAATCCAAAGACCTGTGTCTTTACTGTTTTGCTTTGTTTGTTATAGAAGGTTCTAAGACACCCAGAGATTGACTTGCACACCCGTTGACATAACTTCATTGGGAAAAGGCCGTGATTACAGCCCAGGGTACATGTGCCTCAGGAAGCAATGCTCATGGCCCTTCTATCCTGGGGGGAAAGCTGTTTTCCAGGTCTCACTTGACCCTTGCCACTGTAGAAAATAAAGATACAGCTGTGGGGTTATTTCCAGGTTGAGGAATATAGTAATTGCAAAATAAATTTGGCGTTTCATATTTTCCTTTCCTTCCCCAGCTCTGCCATCTTGACCTTCTCTCCTTTTCTGAGACAACTGGCAAGAAGAAGAGGGACTGGATCTAAATGCTAGGTGGCTGAGTCCAGGTGAGCTGCATTCCTTTCTCACAGTGCGACACACCCATCCTTGAAGTGAGCACATCCTTCCTCATCCTGGCACTTGTACTGTACACGTATTCCATATAGCCACACAAGCACCGTTTGTGCTCTCTGAGAATGCGCAGAATCTTCTGGTGGATCATGTGTTTGCCAGAAATACTCCTTGGCTCCATGCTGTCCTTTTCGGTATCCTAACTCTTTTCCCAAAACTCAGCTACTCCTTCAGGCCTACTCTTTCTCTCTTACTGGGTGATTAAAGAAGCATGAGAGCCATCGTTCGTCTATCAAACATGGCTCCAAGTGAGAAAAGAATTGTTTCCCTCAAGCTTATTGTCTATTGGGTAACAAAAGACATTCAAAAAAATAACTGTGAGCCAGCTGAGTGGCTCAGTTGGTTAAGAACTTGCTCAAGAGCTTGAGCTCTGAGCAACAGCGGTTCGATGCCTGGCCTGAGCTGAGCTGCCAACAGGTGGCAGGGTGGCTCAGCTAAAAAAAAAAATAATAATAATTGTGTTAAGCACGCCTTTGAAAGAGACCATTCATTGCAGGCATTTAACTTAATCTGGGAGAGGCTCTATAGGGCCTTCCTGAGAAAGTTAGGGACATTAAAGTTGAGCCCTGAAGGATGGTGGGTGGTAATGTGTGTGGGAAGAGTAGTTTTAAGGAGAAGGGGACAGGGTTCCTAAGGGATCCAGAGAGAGGAGCCAAAAGTTCAGCATGCCTAGAGCAAAGGAAAGAATAGGGTGGCATTTGTTTGAGGTGGGAAAAAGGTAAATGGGGGCTGCATTGTGAAAGGCCTTGCAATCAATGGTAAGTATTTGGGCTTGATCTGAAGCACAGTGGGGAACCATTGAGGAATTTTAACCATGGAAGTAACATTATGATCAGATTTGTGTTTTTATAATATATGACAAATTGGTAGTCACAAAATGGTCATGGGATGTGAAATACAGTATGGGGAGTATAATCAGTAATGTTGTAAAGACTGTAGGCTGTCAGATGGGGATTGGACTTATCGGGGGGATCACTTCATAGATTATATAAATGCCTAACCACTGTGCTGTACACCTGAAACTAATATAAAATAATATTGAATGTCAAGTATAAGTAAATATGTATATCTACGGGATGTAAAGTATTGCATAGAGAATATAGTCAATGTATTGTAATAGCTATGTATGATGTCAGAGGGGTAGTAGACTTGGGGTTATCACTTTGTGAAGGGTGTAAATGTCTAATTATGTTTAATAATAAAATTAAATTTAAAAAAATCATTTGGTTACAGGGTTCAGAAGGGGAAGTTAGAAAAAGGGGGTGCAGGGAGACCTACCTCTCAGGTCTGGGTGAGAGTGGCTCAGATTAGGGTCATGGCAGGGGGATAAGTGAAGTGGATGGATTTGAGAGCGGTACTGAGGACAGAGACTCAGGGCTTGCACTCTTTGTTCATGGCTGGTTGACTGATTCAGACCAGACTGAGTGAATCCTGTTACCCAGGTGAGTGAGCAAAATAGCCAAAGGTTGTTTATTCCATCAGCAAGCATTGAACCTGTGCCTGATCTGGGACAGGAACATGCTAGACTTTGGGTCTCTGAAAGCAAGTGACATAATCCCTGGCCTCAGTAGCTACTGACTGAGAATCCCAGTTAAATGGAGAATGAGAAATCATGCTTACTAAGATAGGTGGCTGTGCTGATGGTGCATTACCATCTGGGGAAAGGCTAATGTGCTGTCCCAGATGGGCCCCTGGCCTCAGCAAATGCTCCAAGCAAGTAGCCAGTGTCTGGTGCTCAAGCCTGTGGAGACTCAGAAACCTTACTTCGCCTAAGGACTCATCTTATGTTGGTAGGTTCACGTTAATGAAGCTCAGGAGACTTAACGTAAGCCATACTAACAGTTTATGTTGAAAATGATGTGACTGAAATATGATACTCCTGTTCTCTTAAGTTTGGTTTATTGATCTATGGTGGGAGATCACTACAGCAGGGACCCAAGTACTCAAAAGTGTGTATGATCAGCACATTCTCTCCCTGTAGGCAGACCTAGACCTACATGGGAAACGAAACCATAATGAGAAGGTTCCTTGGTGAGTATGGAATCAGAACAAGAGGACAAACAAATAGCACTGGTCTGTAAGGTAGCCACCATCTGGTTGCAGTGAAACTCTTGCTAGGGTTACTATGATACCAGAAGCCCCCTATTTACAGCCTCCACCCTCCCCAGTCTCCATTCAAATTGGTCTGACGTTCACTCTCCTATAGATGTTTTGATAAACCATGTGGCCTACTTTTTATGCCTGCCTTCTAAATAAAACAAAAGTAATCAGCCAATTTTTGATAAAAAGGTTGGATAAGTCATACTGGCTCAGAGGATAGTCTGTCACTTTAAAGTAGCTTTATTCGCCTATTTGGAGGCTGATCATAAAACTGAACTCTTAGATACTAACTCCTGTCTTTGGAAATATTTAAGAACAGATCTTTGGAGCTGGAAGAACAGCTGGAAACCCATAAGCCCTTGCCTGTGTGGAAAATGAGGCTTTACTACTGATGCCCATCATTTGTCTCCTTCCCTCCCCTTAGAATTGGTGGCCTTTTTCAGCCCTTTAAGACCACAGTAAGGCCTGGTCCCTGTGTGTCCCCACACTTGTTCCCCAAATGTGGTCAGACTTTTTAAAATCCTGCCCTTGGCTACTACTTGATTCAGACTAGGATTTCTGCTCCAAAGAGAGTAGTGGAAGCTTTAGTAACCTGGGGTGTGTGAGAGCCCACCTCCAAGCCAGGAAATGAAGGTGATGGGTTTGCCATGTGGCCAGAATTCAGTTGGAGCTATGACACAGAGAGGACAGCTGTCAGTGAGGTCAGGATTTGGGTGTGGAGCCCCATCAGGGGTGCACTCGCCCAAGCCGGGTTTACAGATAGTGAGTGGAGGACTCCTGGGAGCTCTATGGGATGGCTGAAGGGACACATGAAGTGGTTAGAGTGAGCAGCAGGCCTTGTCCTGGGGACCACTGCAGGGGACAGGGTGCTGACGAGCAGTAATAAACAACAGAAAAGGAAAGACAAATGCAATTGAACTTTCAAATTTTATACAAAATTTTTTTCTGATTGTGAAGTTAACACTAAATTGAAATGCAAAAAGAAATGGAAGTATCTTATTAATCATGGATTCTGATTTTTCTTATTTTATGAGAGTCTATACAAGTTTATATGGAAGTTTTCTTCTAGTTTAATTTGTATGTACTGCCATACGTTTAAGTACCTATGTAGTTGTTTTTTTTTTTAACAAAAAGGAGACCATGTCCCCAATTCATTAACATTTCAAACTCGAGCTACGTGAGTAAATTATGTGGGGTGTTAGACAATGGTTGGGGGGAGGGTGTGATGTACCATCCAGAGCTCATAAAATGTGTCCATTATGTTTTCAGTCTCCATTTATATGGGTGTGTGTGTTTCTACATACTACTTTGCAGCTACTTAACAATACAAGAATTTCCATGTAAATCTCCATCTATAGCTTTGCTTTCTAAAAACTGCATTATATTCCATTGTGTGGACATTCTTATTCTGTGTACATGTAAATAGGTATATTTGCAGTAAGAATGCCACATGTGCTGTACAGTTTCATACCCTAATATTTTCATTTAATGCTTTAAACATTTTTTTCCATTTTCATAACTATGTATTTAAATAAACTGGTGTATCCATAACATGGAATACTGTATGGCCTTTAGAAAGAATGTAAATATAGAAAGATAGCCATCATAAATTACTGGGCTGAAAAATACCTTTACACATGTGCAGAACTTCTGGTGTGGTCTCATTTTGGTAAAAACAAAAATGTTAGTATATATATAAATTTTAAAAGCCTTAGTATAAGAACAAATTTGATCAATGGGTGTGGCTTGAGAGTTTCTACATTAAATGTTCTGTAATGTTTGAATGTTGTACTATCTTCTATGTTTGTAAACAGAAAATAAAGCTACAAAGTTTCTTGGAAACATGACAATGATACATAACATTCTATTAAAGATTTTATGTTTTTATTCCTTCTTGTTGAATGAAATTTTTGAGTGCAGTGATTTATTTTAGTGAGAACAAAGTGTGTTTGTCATTGGCTTTTAGAGGCCTTAGCCTTCTAGCAATGTGCAGTTGAAATACAGAATTCCTTAGGGGGAGGCCAGACTCCAGCAAGGTTTTATTGGTCTTTCCTAATGTCAAAAGCAAAACTCCAGACAACTCCTTTTTTGCTTCTTGGAAATATGTACTTGAATTGGCTGTCCGCTCTTGTCACTTTTGATAAAATTACCCATTATCATTTAGTCCTAAGAAAGTTCCCTAGTTTGTACTTAAATAGTTAATGCTTTCCTTGGTTTAAAAACTTTCCTTTATTATCAACTAAATTCCATGTGTATACGAGTATATACTTTTCACACAAGTCAGCTTCTGGACTGTATTGTGTTTCATTAGTATATTTGTCTTTGTATACCCGTATGATTGTGTTGGAAAGGACACTTTTTCACATTTGGGTCATTTTACAGACACCCCCTCACCTCTGCTATACACTCACCTTATTCAGACTTGTCTTGGCGTTCCTACACATTTATTTTATAATACTACAGGACCTGGGTTCTGATTGTCAGAGGTCCCACCTTTTTATTGGATTTTCGTTTATGTTTAAGGGAGGGTTGACAACAACTTCCATGTCCCCGTCCAAAAACATGTCTTCATTTATTTAGGACTTGTTTTATGTCCTATACATTTAAAAAATATTGTTTGGGGTTGCAGATACTTTGTTGAACTTATTTATAGGAACTTACTTTGCTATTAATGGGATTTTTTTTCTTGCTGTACTTACTGACAAAGTTTTTCAGTTGAAAATGCTTTTTCCACATCCTTGCCTCTCATTTCTTTTTCTTCAGTTACGTTAGCTCGGAGTTCCAGAGCAGTGTTGAATGTTAGTTTTGGTGGAGGGCCTCCCTTCTTTGTTCCCACCTATCAGTGGAATTTAGTGTCTAATACCCTTGCTTGCATTTATTTGAGATAAATCTTTATTGTGTTTATAGACGGTTTCCTAGCCTCTTTGCTAAGAATTTATAAGAAAAGGCTGTGAAGTTTGCAAATGCTTTTTAACATGTAAGAGTGCTCATGGGATCCCCTTCCCCTGCTTAAACCATTATATATATATAACAGTCTACCTAATGGGCTATTATTATCTTTGTACTCCTGGACTAGCCTTTCATGGGCGTGGGCTGTTTTTAACTGTTTTACATCTCAGTGCAAAAAATAGGTTTCTCCTATGTGCCAGTCCTATGAAGACAGAAACACAATGATGAAGAAAAAGGTGACAGAGTCCTTGCACTCAGGGATTCTGTGGTGGGGTAGAAGTACAGACACTCTAATTTTCGATTGGGTTCATACATCTTCAAGCACATCTCTGATTATGTGGGTGAATTGTTGTTGATGGACTTTCTGGGCTGTCCTTGGACAGACTTATCCCCTCAGTCTCCACATTTCCTTTGATCAGATCAGGCAAACCTTTAGAAGACTCCTTTTTGCTGCTTTTCTCCTCTCAGCCACCTTCAAACATATCTTCTGTTTTCTTCAATGGTAGGTGGGGCTGTTGCCATGGAGTCAGACACTGGACTGGGGAAGTGGGGGCCAAGTAGGTAGAGCAGTTATGCTTTTGACTGGCCAGAGACCTGTCACAGGAGGAGTTCATCTGGGATCTGGGTCTTCCCCAGAGTGAGGTGAGTATGGGTCCCTGGCTCAGTATCTGGCCCCACTCGTATTTGTCCTTAGGGCTGCAAATAGAAGATAGGGTGAGTTGGGGTGAGGATTGTGTCCTTTAGCAGAGGGTCACACTTCTGTCCAAGAGGTGCAGATGTAGGGCCCACCTGGCATCAGGTAAGCCTGTAGGAGAAAGTTGATCAATGTTGCCCTTTTCCTGAGTTTGACCCTTGGTTGCTCCAACAGGATCTGAGCGCCCTGTTAGGATCTCAGTCATGTAACAACACATGAACAGGACATGCGCTTCTTAGACATGTGCTTGTCTCTTCCCCGGGCTCCACATGTAAAATGGTG
Source organism: Hipposideros armiger (assembly GCF_001890085.2). Classification (NCBI taxonomy): domain Eukaryota; kingdom Metazoa; phylum Chordata; class Mammalia; order Chiroptera; family Hipposideridae; genus Hipposideros; species Hipposideros armiger. Next base: position 120,579 of record NW_017732163.1, read on the forward strand.
TCACCTGACATCTATTGCACAAGCTTTTTAGTGCTGAAGGTTTTACATTTTACAAACTGGAAGTTAGATATACATACAAGGACTTAATCATAGTGGGCAGCTGACTTTTTAGTCTTTAGTTTTTTACTAATATTTTATCTTGACTGTCTTTGTCCTTAAATGGAGACTTGGCTGGTTTTTGGAGAAAAACATTTTGAATGTTTTTTAAAACAGGCTGAAATGACATCCAGAAATATGGTTCACACCTGCATCAGCCATCAATTTTCTCACCTTCAATTTTTATTTTTTCAAATACTTGCTCATTTGATAGGCAAAAAAGTATTCATTGTAATATTCTACATTTTTTTTTTGGATTTCTGATGTAAGTTATTTTACAAACCTTTGATTTCTGATGTAAATACTGGCTCTTATCACTAATTTATGAACTGTGTATTTATGTTCTTAATTTTTACATTGAGCCATTTATCTTACTGCTTTCTAAGGGCTTTTTACATTTAAAATATTAACTGTCATCTGTTACAAAATACACTGCCCCCTCTTCTGGTATGTTTTTATTTTGGTTAGTTTTTATAGGGCAGAAAATTTGTACCCATCTTTATTTTCACATCTGCTGCGTAGTGGTCTTTCAGTGGTCTCTGATGTTGGGATTCTGCTCAAGCATTCTCTTACCCATCCATGTTCTTCACTGTTGTAAACAGTGTGTGTGTGAACACACTTGTGAACTGTCTTCGTTCAAGTGGGCAGATAGGCCCATCAGTTAGATTTCAGAAGTGGAATTGCTAGGATAGGGGATGGTATTGAATTTATGTACTAATAGTTGCTGGAGATCTGAGGGATACATTCAACTTGCAGATGAAATTTCCATAAATATTTCTTGGGTCTGAGAGATTTCACAGTTGACTGCGGTTTTCTAAATTACCTGTTATGTCATCTGCAAATGGCCAGTTTATTTTAGCTGGACTCGAGCAGAGAGGTGCAGTGGGCAGGGGAGGGAAGAGACCCCTCAATGTAAGGTGTCAGTGCTGTCTGCACCCACTCAGAGGGTAGTGCCCTCTCTGAAGGCCTCTGCCAGTGCTTTCATTCATTGTTTTGTTTTAACTTTGAATTTATTTTTTTGACTAGGTAATACATGCTCATGGTAAAAAATTACAAAAACAAAAAAGGAGAATATACAATGAAAATGTAAGTTGCCCTTCTTTCTCTGGCCGCCAGTCCCCTCCCCAGAGGCAGTCACTGTTAATCGCTGTTGATAGTCTCTTATATATCTTCCCAGAAATTGTCTTAAGTAAATGCATCTGTTTTTATAGTGTCTTAGAATGCTGTACACATTGTTATGTCTCATTTTGCACTTAAACTCTCTTAGAGATCATCTCATACCCATTTATTTACAATTACCTCATGATTTTAAAAGGTTTCATAATCATTAGATGAATATACCATATTTTGTCCATAATCAACGACTTCAATGAATATACTTTTGCACATACTCATATATCATGACATATCTCTGGGATAAATTCATACAAGTAGAACTTACAGGACAGGATATGTACATTTTTTATTTTGATATGTAGCCAAATTGCCCCGCATAAAATTTACATTGCCACAAGCAGTACATGAGTATTCCAGTTTTTTCACACAGACATGTATATTGTCTGCCTTCATGATTCTGTTCCTGTGGCCCCTTTGTATACTCGCAAAGGAATTTTCTCAGCCATTGTGGGGAAGGAGCACTTACGGTCTGATTTTTCTAAGGTATTTCTGTTAAAAACTTTCGTTTTCCAGTGCTCTTGCTGACCATGTTTTGTTGGCCTGGTCATAAAATCTTCAGCACATTTAACAAAGTTCATATTTGTTTAGTCCTGAATTTCTTGAGAAAAGGAATGAGTGAAATTTTGGGATAGAAGTTGGTAACTTCCTTTGAACAGGATACTGATGGGCCTTCAGGTTGTCATTCATGAGTGAGGACTTCTCCCTCTCTTTTCTGTGATCTGGAAGGTTTCTATAGCATGGTAAAATACTTGGCTCATGGACATTTTTTTTCCAGCCTCAATTTTGCTCTGCTTCCCAAGTCAGGTGTGACTATTTGTATTGTCTTAGGAAAGCTGTTGATTCCCTGTCAAGTTTTTTAAGCCTTCCGTTCTTATACATAATTTTCACCTATGCGTCCTTTATGCTTCAAATACATGCCTATTGGAAAGAAAAATTAACGTAATAGAAAAGTATATGTATAAGATTAAAGTTGTCCTTAATATCTCCTGATTTTATTATCAGGTTGAAGAGCCCTTCCATGCTCCTGGATTATAAAAAGTAGTCTTTATTTTATTTTTATTTTAGTTTTACCATTTTATATATAGTATGATCCAAGTTAATGATTGGCCAGTTTTACTATTACTACTTATTGAAATAATACATACATACCTTACAATTATTTTTTTTAATTTTTATTTATTAATTTATTTTTAAGAAGGGAGCAGCTCACAGTGGCCCATATGGGGATCGAACCGGTAACCTTGGTGTTATCAGCACCACACTCTATAACCAACTGAGCTAACCAGCCACCCCCTTACTATTTTCAAATGCCACTTTCATAACTACTGAATAGTCAACTACATATGGTAAACTCATATTACAATTCTTTTTTTTTTTTTTTCAAGTCGCAGAGGACAGTTTATTAGAAGCATAAATACATTTCAAAGAAGCATATGCGGGCCCAAGCAGTAGAGAGTGGCTCAAGGGCCATTATTAGAAGAGAAAGTACACTCCAAAGAGTTTGGAGTGGGCCGAGCAAAAGAAGCTCAAAAGGCCGCATATTATAATCCTTTTTTTTTTTTAACTTAAAAAAAAAAAGATTTTATTGGGGAATCAGGGAAGGGGAACAGACAAGTTGCTGTCCTTTTGTTCAGTCTAGTTGTGTAGGACATGGCTTCACTGGCCCATGTTGGTATTATCATTGCGCTCTTCCCGGATGAGGCAGTTACTCGCTGGCCATTAGACGGCTGCTCACGCTGGCTGTCGGCCGTTCTCGCTGGTTGCCAAACCAAACTCACGGTAGCTTATGGCAGCCCACTGCAGCCTAGGCCATTGTCAGCAACTCACGGCAGCCCAGCTCCAAGTGGAGCTGTTGTTCACCATCTTAGCTGTAGAGGGCACAGCGTCACTGGCCCTCATATGGGATCCGAACCAGGGCCCTGCTCAGAGCTGGCATCCCAAGCCAACTCTTAACCAACGCGCTACTCGGCCAGCCCCTCATATTACAATTCTTAAATGAATCAGTCTGTCATAAGTTACAAGTGGTTTTTTATTTTATTTGTTTGGCTTTGACGGTATAGAGAAGAACATCATGTTATTTTTATGTCTTTCTGCCTTTAGGCATCATATTGTAAAATAACTTTCTTATTGCCAACATTATATTAAAATATTTCTTAAATTTTCTGTATGGCTTGTGGCCTTTTCATGTTTGAATTTTCAAAATATTGATCCGAATGGAATTCTTCCAGGCCAGCTTTAGAACCATTGTCAAGTTTCTCAATGTTAATATTCTTTGAAATTCCATTAGCTAGTATAGATGAACTTGGGAGGATTTAGAGCTTCAGTATAGCAGATCCATATATCTTCCGTGCTTATCCTGTGTCTCTCCAGTTACTGCCATTTATATTGCAATATAATTGATTCAAATTTTATCTATATAGGTGGTACTTTTTTCATTAAATCTTTTATAATAGACTTCTTCACATTTAAAAGATTGTGTTAATTGTTGATATTTACAGAATCTACGAAAAGTGATTTCCTTGTTGAATTATCATTAGGCCTGTCTCCATTGATTTGCAGTATCTGAGTGGACAGTCTTCCAAAAGACAATGATAGTTTTATTATGCCTCAGTTGTTTTTCTTGTCTTGTTGAAATTGGGTAGAACTCTAGAGTAATGATCACTAGTGATAGTGTTAAGGCTTTTATGTCTGCTTTCATAAGTGTTTTGGTGTGCAGTTTGTTAGTGCTAATTTCTGTCTTGGGTTTTTTAATTATTCTGACTTCAGTAAGAAAATTTGAAAGCTTTCTATTTCTCTTCTTTGGCTGGTTTATGTGACATGGGCATTGATCTTTTCTTGAAGATGATATAAAAAGCCTCACTCCATTGATATCCAAGTCCACAGCCATTTGGACAATTAATTCTCTGACGCTCGTGTTACATTACTTACATGTTTATTTGTCCATGTGTTTCTTTCTTTAAAATGTTCTGCAGGTTTCTGGCATTTTGACTCTTCCTGTGGATAGCGGCTTGTTCTGAAGTTCCAGAAAGGATCCTTCCCAAACAGGTGATTTACATACCTGAGGGTCTCATGTTGCCTCTGAGAGGTTGGGCTGGTGGCCTCTAGGGGACCAGAGTTTCTCTTGAATCTGGGTGCCACAGGGCAGGGCAGGCTTGGGCTCTCTGCCCTCCCCTTTCTCTGATCTTCTCCAGGGCATTCCCTCTTAGCAGGACCTGGGTATAATTGTGCTCTTGTCCAAATGTTACACCAGGGCTCCAGAGCCTGGGCACATGCCCTTTCCCCTGCTTTGGAATTCTTCAGCCCAGCAGGGTATTATCAAATGCCCTTGTCTCTTATCACCTCTTCTCCTAAAAGAGGGCAGGCAGGGAGGGAGCAGTTCAGTCCCCAAAGTCTTCACGGTGGAGGTGTGTTTGCTTTGTCAGTGCTGAAGCTCCAGAGGATGATAGTGGGGGGGCAGTTTGCCGGGGAGCGGAGTGGCCGCCCGTCACAGCAAGGAGAGCGTGGGACTGAGTGTACTACATTTGTTCCTAAATCATGAAGTCTAGTTTGAGACTGAATAATTGAAACACCTTTTCCTCTTTAAATGTTAAAAAAACAAACAACAACACTTAATTTTAAACTTCTGCTTTTCCTTTTAAAACAAAAGTAGAGAATTTTTGCTACATACAGCCCGAAGTACAAAACTGTCAGGTAAGTTAATTCAGCCACCCAAACCTAGATCCCCCCCCCCCCCCCCCGCCCCCGCATGCTGCCTACTTTCTTAACACCAGTTGTGGCTGAGCAATAATAAAAAGGCTACATAGTAAAACTCATATGCAGCTAAAATGGTTTAAGTGAAGGGAAATGGATAGCCTTAATGGTTACATGAGGGAAAAAAAAGATTGAAAATCAGGTTATATACTCAGTCTAAAAATATTTTTTAAAAAGGGAGAAAGCAGATAATAAAAAATAAAGACAGCTAAGCAAATAAATAGTAACGGGGTTACTGAAGTAGAAAGCTGGTTCTTACAAGACAGATAAAATAGGTCTTTAGCAAGATTGGCAAGTCAAAGGCACATGCAGTAGCATGAAGATGCCTAATGTCACTTCATCACATTCCCACTGTTAGGTAAATAGTGGCGGTCTGTCACCCGTGTGGGGTTTCTATGGAGTCACTACTATTTCTTTTAATTTCCCCTAGTGTACAAGGCTCCGTTGTAAGAGAGCTTCCTGTATGTACTCTTTCCCCTACATACTTATGGGGGAAGAGGCTGGTAGGAAAATGGGCCAGTGAGGGTGGGTGACACACCAGAATACTCTTGGAAACAGTGGCATGGGGGTTACCCCAGGATGTTCCCTCTCCCCGGAAACTATGCTATGCTTCTGCAGGCCAGTGTCTAAAACCAGTTTTAAAGGTCTGCATGTGTTATTTTTAACATGTTTTGTTAGTGTTGATAGATGGCTTTGTGTCAGGCACTAGATGATACAGTGATGGGAAGTTTATCTCTGATCCCTTCAGTAGGGCTTACAGTTTACTGTGGGGAGGGAAGCAAGATAACTCAGATTTCAAAAGAAATGCAATCAGGGCTTGAAACACCCAATAGAGAGAGTATTAGGAAAGGTACCCAGGTCACACGAGCCTGAGGCTGGGTTTGGGGACAGACACTTAGAACGGGGTGCACTGCTGAGAGCGGGGTTCTGAGCACACTCGGACACTACAAGCCACTGTGGCCAGCAGGACTGCCCGTGAGCAGGGAGGTTCTGTGCTGTTCAGGGTGGTCACCACTGACGCTTGAGATGGGGCTAGTGTGACTGAGGAGCTGATTTTAATTTTATTGAATTTTAATTGAAATAGCCACATTTTATGCAGCAGCACATGTGCAGAGAGATTGCTGGTGAGGAGAAAATCCAAGCACCTGCGATCATATTCTTGGAGCTAGCTGAGCACTCCTGACATTTTCACGTGGTCCTCTGTCTTATATGTTGAATACCTTCTTACCAATGACATTAAGGGAAGAACTGCCCAGAAATGGCACAACTGACCCCTACCCCTAATTCCCTCTGTCCAATTTTGCTAAGAGAAAAGTTGACATCCAGTTTTGGTAATGGCTAGCATCTTGCACATTTCCCGTGCCAGGCATTGGGTAGTTAGGCCTTTTAGGTCCATTCATTTATTTAAGCTTCACAGTTCTAAAAGGGAGGGGGGTCTATTTATTTGCAGATTTGGGGACAGACTCCAGGACACTGAATAAGCCCAGGGTCACAAAACCAATTAGTGGCAAAGCTAATTCTTCAAATAGGTATGTGTGGTGCTCAGAGGTCATGCATGTGACTCCTGTGCTGAGGCACTTTTGGTGTCCTGTGTGTGCGTCTGTGGATGGGGGACTTACACATCTCCCCGGGGCCCTTGGCCTGTTCACAAAGCATTGTTGATGCCCCTTGTAGGGCAGCCCCCATCTGCTGCCTGGTCCTCAACTTCTGGGACATGTGTATATCTCCTTACGATCTACAGGTCCCTGAGTACTGACTGTCACAGGCTGCTGCGTCTTTCCTGTTGACTCATGTTTGGTTCCTCCACTGAAAATTTTACTTAGAGAGATGCTGCCTCCAAAGTACTTGTCCACCAACAAACCCAAGAGGTCTTGGGCCCCAGATCTGTATGAGCTAGACAGTGACTTGACTAAGGAGCCGGATGCCATCATAGGAGAAGGCGCGACTGACTCTGAATTCTTTCATCAGAGGTTTCGGAATTTCCTCTACGTGGAATTTGTTGGGCCTCGGAAGACCCTGATCAAACTCCGAAACCTCTGCCTCGATTGGTTGCAGCCGGAGACACACACCAAGGAGGAGATTGTCGAGCTCTTGGTCCTTGAGCAGTACCTGACCATCCTCCCAGAAAGGATCAAGCCTTGGGTGCAAGCAAAAAAGCCACAGAGCTGCGAAAAGCTAGTTACACTGCTGGAAAGTTACAAGGAGATGTATGAGCCAGAAGGTGAGACAGGATGACGGAGGCCGCTGGCGTCCGCCACCTCCCTGGTCTTCTCAGTCTCAGCACTGCTCATGTTCTGGGCCAGATCATTCTCTTCGTGGGAGGGCTATCCTGTCATGGAGTGTTCAGTGGCACCATGGCCTCTGCCCACAAGATACCAGTTGCACCCCCTTCCCCGGCTATGACAACCAAACGTGCTGTTTCCAGTGTCCCTTGGGGAGCAGAATCACCCCAGTTAAGAACCACCGCTCTGATGAGTGAGGGAAAGGTGACATTTCAGTGAAGGGGGTTCCATGAGGAACCAGAGAACCTCCATTTGCCTCATGCCCTGGACCAGGTTCCCTCTTGTGAAACCTGGGGGTGTGGTGCCCCAGAAAGGTGTACATGGCTGCAGTTGGAGTTGAGGTAGCAGTCACAGCTACATCCCCACCTAGAAATGGTAGGAAGCTGAGCTATGAAGCACCGATCCCTCCAGCTTCTCCTGGAGGTGGGATTGTGTGTGGCAGGGATAGATTCCACTTGTCCACTTGGGGAAACTTGTGAGTATGTGGGCAAGAGATGACAAAGCATTAAGTTGGTGTCTGATGTTCTCCCAGACAACAACAGTGACGTCCACAGTGAAGACAGCATGAGCCGAAAGGGAACAGAGTCCCCACCGCCACGCCCTGGCTATTTCTACAGTGAGTAGTCAGGTCTTGCCACCTATTGGGGTGCACTCCCAACCTCTTGCTCAGTTTTCCCTAAGAGTTTGCCGCATTGCATAGGGGTGCACGACAGGCATCAAGACCTCTCAGCTGGCACCACCTTTCCCAGGGCAGCCGCTGCTTCTACTCAGATCTGGGGGCAAAGTGCATTGTGATGACATATGAGACGTTTTTATTTGAAAGCAGATACCATTGTATGAAGTGAAATACAATACTGTTTTTAAATGGCAAGAGAAAGTATTTAAAGCTATTGGAAATTTGCAGCAGGCTGTCTCAAGCTGTGCCCACAGCCTCCCCAGGAGGGGCAGAGTTCATCGTTACCCCTTTGCCTCTAAAGTTATTTGTTAAATGTTCTTCAATGAACTTTTCAGAGGAGCATTGCCTTTGGGGATGCTCTTGTAAGTAGAGTAATGTACACACTAAGATTGGCTGGAGTAAACCAGACAGCACAGGGTCTGGAGTCCATTCTCCTGAATGTCACTTGACCGTGTAGGAATTGGGAAACCAGCAGAAGTGTTTGTTCCAAGGGGGACCGAGCTTCTAAACAAAGCATTGTAACTTGGAAGAAGCCCCACTTAGGTGAAACCTCTAGAAACTGTTCCAGGTCCAGGGTAATGGGAAGAGTCCAGGTGGCACTTGGATGACTAGAGACCTGGATTTGGGACCTGTCTCAAGGCAGAAGCAAGGATGCTGTCTGTCCCCAAAGTGGGCATGTGCATGGAGGGTGAACGCGCACGTATCCAAGCTCTAACTCCTTAAACGTCTGCCTTTCTCAGGGGACCGGGACCGGGACCGGGACCAGGACTGGGACCAGCATTGGGATCGTGACCGGCACCAGGACTGGGACCGGGAGCGGGAGTGGGACCGCAGGGGCAGAAGCAGGGACCTGGAGTTTAGAGACCGCTGGCCGTACACTCGGGGCCCCAGAAGCAGTAAGTCCTGTGCTCTGGCCTCTCCAGTGCGGATGGAAGGTTGGGTGGACCTTGTTCCTTCAGGGCACCTTTTCTCTCCCCAGGATTTCCACAACGGGATCGTTCCCTTCCTGTGATGGAGAAAACATTTGCAATGGAAAGAGGGCACAGACGTAGGGACTTCATGATGGATTATGAGTTGCGATCCCAGGTATGCTCAGTTGTCCTCTCTGGAAAGGCCATTGTCATTTCATGCCAGAGATGTCTTTCTTTCAGAGGGTTGTTCACCCGTCCTCTCAAATCCTACCTGGGTAGGGGTAGAGCCCCAGTTGTTCCCTGCAAGGAGCTGAGGCCTGTCCCCCAGGGGTGACAAGTGGCAAGGTGACTGCTGCTCATTTCCTGATTCATCCACTTAGTCAGAGAAACTCTTTTCCACACAGCATTTGTGTCACTTGGTAGAAAGGTCACATTGACTGTTTCCTAGTGGGCCAGGGAAGCAGAGCGATTCTGGCCGTCAGTAAGGAGCCCGGAGGGTTGCAAATCCACAAAGCAAGACTGGCAAGAGAGCAGAGGCTCTAGAACTGACAAGGTCTGGGTTTGAAGCCCAGCTCTGTGCAGCCTTGGACCATTTACATAACTAAATTGAACCTCAGTTCCCTCATCTGTAAAATGTGTGTAGTGATTACCGCATCAGGGCAGATTTATACACATATGTTAAATGCTTAATACAATGCCTGGTACATGGTAGGCACACCCTGAATGCCAGCACTTAATGGCAGTCATTTTAAGAGGCAGTGTGTTCTCCTGCAGGCAGGCAGGGACCATGGGTGCCTATCAGAAGGAGTGGTGGGTGGAGCTTCTGCTGCAGCAATAACTGATGGGGGAGGGGATGTAGAAGGTGGGCGGTGTCACAGGTGACTCAAGTCCTCCACCCTAAATAAGGGTTATGTCCCTGTTGTCCCAGGGATAACCTCAGTTTGCAGCACACTTAGTTTGCTACTAATTTTGATTTCTTATTTGGAGAAACCAAGTTGACTAAACTTTTAGGAATCCACATAAACATATTAATCGTAGAAACTTTCTGAAACTTGATTTAGAAGAAGAAGCCTCTTTGGTAGCATGGCCACCTGTAAGGGTGATTCACTGGTTTCTGCACACTGCTCTGTGAGGCAATGATGTTTTCAGTGATCTGTGGGGAAATGAAAAATGCAAGTGTCCTTTTTGGGGGATATTAAAATAGTCTTAGGAAATGAAGATGATAGGAAATTGGTAGCTGGACTTTGTCTTGTTGTGCTTTTAAAATGATCTATCACACTGAAGAGTTGGCCCATGTTTGTGTAGTCCAAAGGTCTGGAAGCCACTGATTCATACTAATTCATAATGATAGAAACAGCAGCAGCAAAAAACATAAATTTGGGGGTGTGCAAAACAAAATTTCCATCCACTTTGAGTGTGATGTGTAAGTGTCTTGATCTGTGCATGCAGGTCACGTGAAGCCGAGTTGTGCTGGCACTGCACCCGGACAGTGCCTGTCCAGGTGAGACTGGCCTTCAGCCTGTGCACATTTACTACATTCAATTACAGATGTCAAGTGGATAAGCTTTAGAGTGAGTGACCCACTTGAAGTAGATTAACAATTTTAAATCAGAGTATCAGTTTTCTTTCAAAGGAACAGCATAGTTCAAAATTTAATGTACATTTATTTTACTCAGATTAGGCAAATGGAGACAAAGATAGGAAAAATATTCCTCACCTTTTGCCATTGACCTTGGAGTTTGTCAGCACCAGAGATGGTGACCCTTCTGACTCCTCATCCCCCCAAGTTCGTGACCTCATGTGTTCCCTGCCTGCCTCCAAGTGAGGAGCTCTGGTTTCTGCCCTTGCAGACGCATCTGTCCCTCCTGCGTCACAGCAAACCAGTGCTGAGACCCTAGGAAATGCTGTTGAAAACCCGGGCACAGTGGCACCCCTTGGGAGGTTCTTGCTATTTGACCAGCCAAAATGACACAGCTCAGCTGTACAAGTGGTAGTCGTACTACCTCTGCAAGGCCGCTTGAGCTTTCCAAGCTCGTTGGTTATCCTAGAAATCTCAGCCCTGACCTGGAGTTCCACTTTGGAAGCTCTGCTTAGTTTTGGTGGGGTTTGCTGTTTACTTACTGGACATTGGCAGTTGCATAAACGAGGCTTTCGTCCTGAGTCCCAGTGCCTGTGCCTATTTATCTTTCTCAGTAGGATAAGCACCCAGTTGTGCAAACACTGTCTTTTGCTACATTTCCACATGGCTGCAATGTCCCAGCCATGGACATTTTAATATAGTAAATTTAATATCAAAGTATCTTCATATATAGACTAATAATACGCATTGTTTTACATAATTTAAAAAAAATATTTAAACAACAGCACATTGCAGAAATTCCTCACCCATAAGGGAATGATGCCCTTCTCTCCGTTTTACAGATGAACCTGAGGCTCAGAACGATTTCTGTTCCCAAGGCTGCATGGCCCATAAATGCACTTGTCCTTTAGCCCTCGAACAAGCAATTTAAAAATGCTTTTAAGGAAAATATCCATTAGAACAAAAGAGGAAGCTATAAAAATGAAGGCACTCGGGGCTTAAAGTTATTCCTGGGTTATTTGGAACTTCTGCACACCTAGAAGAGTCCATGGTGTAGCCATGTTGTACTGTACTGTGGGGGGGTGTGTGACATGGAAGAGGGGGGACTGGGGAGGGAGGCTTAAGTCACTTCCTGACCAGATGTCTGCTAAACCACGTTTTCTTTCTGTTGCCCACATATACCATGCAGAGTTAATATTTAGCTTTCCCACCAGTCTCCTTCTCTCTGTCAAAATCTTACCCACCACTTAATGCCCCACCTAAGACCCTCTACAAGCCTTTTGCTCACTGTTCAGCCCACCCTGAACTGTCCCTCCACCAAACCCATTTAGCACTGATTATCTGTACCCCACTTTATTGTTTATTGTTCTCTAATTGTTTCATGAGTCTTTTCTCTCCAACCAAATTATAAGCTGCATGAGGGCAAGGAATATGTGTCATACGTCTTTTGGATCTTCCTCAAAGTATAGCGCCAAGGTAGGTATAAAGTAGGTCCCTAGTAAAACTTGACTTGGATCACTCAGAACCCCAAACGCTGTGAGCACTTTCTACACACCTTTGTATGTGTAGCTCCCATGTCACCAGCATTCTTGCTTTGGATGCCCATGGGAACAGGCTCCATTCAGAGATGTGTGTTTCGTCTTTTAGGATGCAGTATCATACCAGGATGTCGTGGACCTGACTGAGGACAGGGAGCCTCAGAACCCGATTCAGGACAACATGGAGAACTATAGGAAGCTGCTCTCACTGGGTAAGCAGCGGCTTCTCCAGTCTTTCGAGCAGTTTGTCATTTTGTCATCTTATTCTTTTCAAGCTGCAAGATATTAGAGTCCATATTAACATATTTGAATGCTAAGGGTAATAAGAAGTCTTTGAAAGGTTTCAAGCAGAGGAGTAAGTGATGAGATTTGTGGGGTTTTTTTGGTTTTGTTCTTGTTTTTTTTAATATTATTGGGGAACAGCCATGGTCATTTGGTTACACATTGCTTTCATGCTACAGTGGCATAGTTGATTCTTTTAGGGAGGGCACAGCTCCCCATGTGGGAATTGAACCGGCAACCTTGGTGTTATCAGCACCATGCTCTAACCAGCTGAGCTAACTGGTCACTGAGATTTGCGTTCTTAAGAAGTCACGCTGGCTCTGGGTGAAGAACATATTGTACAGGGTGCGGGGAGCAGGGAGATGGCTCTTGCCACAAGAGTTGGTACTTTCTCTAGCGTGGTGACAGCAGAGGTTTTTAAATACACATTTAGAATGGGATCCTGAGTTCCAGTTTGGACTTTCCTAGAAGATAAGTAACTCAAGTCAGAGTAGGCAGTTGACTCTGCTGGTCTGGCGCTGGGAAGAGAGCCACACCGAGAGTGTTGTGTAAGGTGCCTGAGAAGCTTATGTTTGGAGAACATTTGGAGAAGGAAGAGTCAAGAAGAGGAGGAAAACCATGGAGGCCAGTGAAAGAGAGGATATGAAGATTCAAGGGGTGACTGTGAGGAGGTGAAGACTAAAAGGGAAGCACTCAATTTAGGGGCATGTGGAGGTCTTTGTACAAATTTGTGGGTGGAGTCAGTGTAATTAATTAAAATTTGGATTAGAATGGGCTAAGAAGTGATAGTGAGGAAATGAGACTGCAAATAGAAGGCATCCAAAGGATTGGATATTTAGTGGCTCAGAGAAAGACAAACATCAATTTACGGTGATGAGTCCTGGTCCCCAACTTAAGTATGCGCTGTTGTATTCTTGTGAATAGGAGTTCAGCTTGCTGAAGACGATGGCCACTCCCATATGACACAAGGCCATTCATCAAGGTCAAAGAGAAGTGCCTACCCAAGCACCAGTCGAGGTAAGCACTAGGCAGATTGTACACATGGGTCACTTTAATCAATGAGATGGGCAATATATATACATACAGTAAGTCCTCACTTAATGTTGTCCATAGGTTCTGCGACTTTACGTGAAACAACGTCTAACGAAACCAATTTTACCATAGGCTAATTGATATAAACAGAGTTAACTTCCTACGGGATCTCATCAGTGTTGAAACAACGTTGAACGAAATGACGTTATTCGAGGACCTGCTGTACTGATAAAACTTTTACAGTTTATATTCGCACCACCATCACAGAAGTCCTGTTAATTTGCACAAGTACAGGGACGAGGGAGTATTTACATTTGGGGTTTCTTTCCAGGTCTGAAAACTATGCCTGAAACCAAAAAGTCAACCCATCGACGGGGAATTTGTGAAGATGAATCTTCCCACGGGGTGATAATGGAAAAATTCATCAAGGATGTTTCACGCAACTCCAAATCGGGGAGGGCAAGGGAATCTAATGATCGGTCACCAAGGTTCCCCAGAAGGCCAGGCCGTGATTGGAATGATGTTTCATTCAACAACAGGGAGTCAGTGATTCAGGAGAGGAGCTATGAAGGGAGTGCCTTCAGGAGAGGCTTTAATTATAATTCAAACCTTGTTTCCAAAAAGAGAGTTCTTGAAAGAAAAAGGCGCTATCAATTTGACACCGATGGGAAGGGCTCAATTCATGATCAGAGAGGCTGTCCAAGGAAGAGGCCCTTTGAATGTAACGAAATGAGAAAAACCATGAGCATGAGTAGCCTTGGCTCCCCCTCCTTCACCGCGTCGCAGTCACTTGATTTTGGGGCAATGCCCTATGTGTGTGATGAATGTGGGAGGGCTTTCAGTGTGATTTCAGAATTTGTCGAACATCAGATTATGCATACTAGAGAGAATCTGTATGAGTATGGTGAATCCTTTATTCATAGTGTGGCCGTCAGTGAGGTTCAGAAAAGGCAGGCTAGAGGGAAACGCTTTGAATGTAAGGAATGTGGGGAAACCTTCTATAAGAGTGCCGCTCTTGCCGAACATCGGGAAATTCACATTAGAGACTATCTCACAGAATGTAATGATGAGGAGTATGAGGAGCCCTTCATGCCTAGCCCGACCTTTAGTGAGCTTCAGAAAATATATGGAAAAGATAAGTTCTATGAATGTAAAGTGTGTAAGGAAACCTTCCTTCATAGTTCTGCCCTGATCGACCACCAGAAAACCCATGGTAGAGACAACAAATTTAATGAGCGTGGAGAAGCCTTTAAACCCAGCCCAACCTTTAGTGAGCTTCAGAAAATATATGCTAAAGAGAAAATGTACGAATGTAAGGTGTGTGGGGAGACCTTCCATCACAGCTCATCTCTAAAAGAACATCAGAAGATCCATACTAGATCAAACCTATTTGAAAATAAGGGTAAAGTGTGTGAGGAAACGTTTATTCCTGGTCAGTCCCTTAAAAGGCGGCAGAAAAGTTACCCAAAAGAGAAGCGCTATGACTTTAAAGATGGTGGGGATGCCTTTTGGCAAAGGTCAGACTTCAGTGAGCATCAGAAAATTCATTCTCGAAAGAACCTCTATGAAAGGAGGGGGTATGAGAAGTCTGTCATTCATAGTGTGCCCTTCTCTGAATCTCAGAAGAGCCATACTATAACAAGACCACCTGAAAACGAGGATGAGAAGGCATTCACCATTAGCTCTAACCCTGATAACAACCAGAAATTTCCCACTAAAGAAATTGTCTATGAGAGGAAACCATATGAAAGGTCTGTAATTCACAGCTTAGCCTCTGCTGAAGCTCAGAAAAGTCACAGTACAGTGGGACCCAGTAAGCCAAAAGTGATTGTAGAGTCGACCATTCAGAGCTCAAATGTTGCTGAACATCAGCAAGTCCGTGCTGGGGAGAATGCCTCTGAAGGAAAGAAGTATGAGAGGTCCGTTATCCACAGCTTAGTCACTTTCAAACATCCCAAAAGTAGAGATGGAAATGAAGTCATTGAATGTAATGAGAAGAGAGAGTTGTCCATTGGTATCTCAGATCTTCATGATAAGCAACAGAAAAACCCTGCCAAAGAGAGCCCTTACGAAGGGGGTAAGAATAAAAACTACAAGGACTCTGTTATACGCACTGTACCCCATACTGAACCCCAAAAAAGTCTTACTGTAGAGGGAGTCAACGAGTTTAAGAAGGATGGCCATTCGTCTGTTCCCAACTCAAATGTCCGTGAACATCAGAAGGCCCGTGCTAAGAAGAAAAACATTGAGCACAGGAACCCCGAGACCTCTGTAATTCACTCCCTACATCTTGGTGAATCGCAAACATTTCGTCCTAGAGAGAAATTCTATGAATGCCCAGAGTGTGGCGAGTCCTTCGTTCGTAGCTCCGACCTCACTGAGCATCAGAAGATTCATGATAAAAAGAAGCCCTCTGAAAGTAAAAACTATGAACGATCTGTTATTCGCAGCTTAGCCTCCACTGACCCTCAGACAAGTTACACTGAGATGAGTTACGTTCAACAGCCAGTGCAAACAAGTTATGCTCAACAGCCAGCACAGACAAGTTACAGCCAACAGCCGGCACAGGCAAGTTACAGCCAACTTCCAGTGCAGGCAAGTTATAGCCAACAGCCAGCACAGGCAATTTACAGCCAACAGCCGGTGCAGGCAAGTTACAGCCAGCAGCCAGCGCAGGCAAGCTACAGCCAACAGCTGGCGCAAGCAAGCTATAGCCAACAGGCAGTGCACCAAGAATGTAAGGACTGTGGGCGGTGCTTTGCTACCATTGAAGACCTTGGTACACATCAAAAAATCTATGCCCAAGAGGAGTTCCATGGGGCGAAGCTGTTTGGAGCCTCTGTTATTCAGGGTGTAGGCTTTGGTGGGCCTCAGCAGGACGAGGAAGATGAGCAGGACGAGTCGGACGAGCAGGACGAACAGGAAGACCCCGAGGACGCCATCTATGGATGTAAGGACTGTGGGCTGGGCTTTGCGGATCGTGCAGACCTCAAGGACCACCAGAAAGTTCATGGCAGAGAGTATGTCATCAACACTCGTGAGTACACCCAGTCTGTAATTCACACTCATTCTGTCAGCGAGTATCAGAGAGATTACACTGGGGAGCAGCTCTATGAGTGCCCGGCGTGTGGGGAATCCTTTGTTCATAGCTCCTTTCTTTTTGAGCATCAGAAAATACATGAGCAAGATCAGTTTTATGGCCAGAGGAGGTACGATGAGCCTTTCATGCAACCCTTGGTCATTAACCCACCGAGGCCTTGTGCCCCACAGAAGAATGCTCCATCAGGGCTGTTCCTTCAGTGCCATGTGTGTGGCCTGGAGTTCATCCATGGCTCTGTCCTTGATCGGCACATGATAGTTCACATTGGAGAGGACCCCCCGACACAGGGCCAGGGCAGTAGCGAGGCTGTCAGTCCAGGCTTAGCCCTCACTGAGCTGCAGAGAAGTGAAGCTGAAGAGAAGCACTATGAATGTGAAACCTGTGGGGAGTCTTTCCTCAGCCAGTCAGACCTGAGGGAGCACATGAGAGTTCACGAGAAAGAGGAGCCCTACGATTATGGGGCTTCTTTTGTTCATACCTCATTTCTTACTGAGCCCCCCAGAAGAGATTCACCGTTCTATGAGTGCAAGGACTGTGGGAAGTCATTTATTCACAACACAGTTCTCACTAAACATCAGAAGCTTCACGTTGAAGAAGAAGAAGCTGCAGCCCAGGAAGCTGAAGCCAATGTCCTTGTCCCAAGAGAGGTTCTGAGGATCCAGGGTTCAAACATGGAGGCCGCTGAGCCGGAGGTGGAGGCTGCCGAGCCCAACATGGAGGCCGCTGAGCCCAGTGTGGAGGCCGCGGAGCCCAATGGAGGGGCCGCAGGGCCAGACGGGGAGGCTGCGGAGCCCAATGGGGAGGCTGAACAGCCCAATGGGGAGGCTGAACAGCCCAATGAAGATGCGGATGAGCCAGATGGTGCAGGCATCGAAGACCCTGAAGAAAGGGCCCAAGAGCCAGAGGGAGACGCCGATGAGCCAGACGGTGCAGGGATTGAAGACCCGGAGGAAGAAGGTGAAGATCAAGAGATTCAGGTTGAAGAACCATACTATGATTGCCAGGAATGTGCAGAAACCTTCACTTCCAATTCGGCCTATGGCGAGCACCTGAAAACCCATGCCAGGGTGATAATATTCGAGCCTGGAAATGTCTATGGGGAAAGTTCACACTACACTGAACATGCCAGCACCAGCACTGATGACAACGATAGGGTTGACGACAAGTACTTCAAGTGTGATGTCTGTGGGCAGCTCTTCAGCGATCGCCTGTCCCTTGCTAGACACCAGAATACCCATACTGGCTGAGAACACAAGTGTAAAGATTGGAAAACACTTTTACTTAGAACTTGACCCTTACCAAACCACAGAGAATTTGAACCAACCCATAATAATGTCAGATGTAAACTTACCTTGGCCTGGACATACCTGACTTAGCATCAGACAACTAAGACTGGAAAGAAACTGCAGGTGGAGATTCCTTTGGTCTTTACTCTCCCCCATCAAATATTGGTGTGTGCACGTGGGAAAGCACTAGCACATAGCTTACCTTTCATCCAAGTAATCAAATTAGGGATCACTCTGAAATTGCCCCAGCCAACTGTAAATGACACCTCTAACCTATATGTAATGCTCCCTGAATGTATATAGAATAGCAAATCAGCAAAATAGTAATCACCAATACTTGGACTTTATATGACACCCAGTTACAGTTTACTGTGCAGAGGTACCCCTTACTGGCACACTTTGATTTTTCTTCCTTTTTTTTTTTTTTTTGGGAGGAGGAATAGAGCAACAAATTAGAATATATTTGTAGGCATTTTAGGTCCTGAGAAAGATTTATTCTGTGTTATTTTAACCCCCATCCTTTTGAGTAATTGACTGTATTTTTCCTTACTCTTAAATATTCTTGTAAAGGTGTAAGCGTGAAACTCTTGGCTGTTTGAAAAGAGAAGTGCTTTGAGCTTCCTTTTCAACCATTTTGTCTACACCAAAACTTTGTAACCTAATGCTGTGTAATCCTTTACAATATGTGGATTGACCTTTAGTGATCCAAATTGATCAGTTGCCACATTGTACCTTGCAGTGATTCTCATGCAAAAATATTACAAGTTTTGTTATTTTTTTTAATGAATTTAATGTGTTTGATAGTGAATTCACAAGAGCCGAAGCTTTCCCCTGTAAATCTTACTTCTTTGCCTTTAGACTGGGTTGCAACCATCACTAGATCACGATAGTGCCTAATGAAGGTTGAGAACCATAGGGAGAGGCTCTCGTGTTGTAAATAAGGATGCCAGCTAATGACTTTCATCCCTTGCTTTGTGCGCTTCCTGCCTTAAGTGACAAGTAGCAACGTGGCTTCGTTAGTATGTACTGCCACAAGTCAGTTTGCACCCTGGGTGCCCAGGAGCCAGTTACCTTAGAGCTTTCTATCGCTGAACTAAATTCTCATCTTCACCTGTCTGACCTTCAACCCATGTTTAACTTGCATTTTAAAAAATTAAAAAACAAAATAAAAACTTTCTTTACAGTCAACCCAAGCTTAACATGGACTCAGGTTCCCCAGCAGCCTTAATTTGTTTCATTACCACGTGCTCCTTCATTCAGCCCTTCTATTTCTGAGCTCTCTATTCGAGTGTTGTGTTTGTCTGATCTCAGTTTTCCAGTTTAATCACAAATGACCTCATAGCTTGAGGTTTCCTGCGTCTTATTCTGTGACCACCTGTGCTCCTTTTGCTTCCCCTCCCCTTGCATAATAACTATTAAGATATTTTTTGGCTTTGAGTTGGCTGGAAAAAAATTTAAAAATTAAAAAAAATTTTAAAAACTGAATCTGTGGAAGAAGTGAGCAAAGGATAAAAGCAGAAAATTTGAGCAAGTGAAATTAAAATACCTGCTGGGGGAATGTGTCTAAATCTCACTCTCCTAGACCTGCACCGTTAGAGCTTGAGGAGAGTGTGTCAGAGCTGCTCTGGGAATGCCAAAGTTGAGGAAGATTGCAGGGTGAGAGCATGAAGCAGACATGAATAAGCCAAAGAAGGGCAGCCTAATACATCACCAGACCTAGGAGTGTGAGGAAGCTGACAGAAGGAAACAGAAACGGGGATCAGAAGGCCAGGTTGGTGAGAATGAATTGAGCAGGACGTCCTGGGCAGTTTAGAAGAAGGGGGCCATTTCGATGGCATGGTGTGAGGGCCAGCTGTATAGATGGAGGTTGGAACAGACATCCAGGAAAACAGGAGCAGTCAGCCACTGCATCAGAGAAGGACCCTTGAGATGGTAGCGATTGCTGCCATTGTTGGGGTAAACTTGAGTTCATCACTTTTGGCAGGTTTAATTGGTGGAAACTTGTCAGAAAGCAACTTGCTCAGTGTCAGGGTGTCCGTTCCGACCTTTTGTTAGTGAAAAATTAGGAACAAATTGAATGCCAAACAAAGTGATTAAGTGAACATGTATCTTTGGACTCTTACGCAGCTGTTTAAAAATGATAATCATGAAGAGTTATTTAGCAACATGGAAATATATTTACAGAATATTAAGTCGAAAAAGCAGGACACAGAATTATATTTGTACTACAATTACAACTGTTTAAAAATGTACGCTTATAGTCAAAAGCTGTTGTGTTGTAGGCTTCTAGTTGAGCATTATTTTCTTAAATTCCTTGATGTTCTTTATGGTAGTGTTAATAAAAAGTTTATAATCATGTTTCCATTGTGAAAATAATTTGAACTCATTATCAGACACTTGGAAAATACAGAAAAGTGGAGGAAAAGAAAATCCCATATTACCACCATTCAAAGGCTGATATTCTTCAGTATGTTGTTTATTCTTGTTGCTGTGCACAGGTTTATGATTATAACTGTGTTAAAATGTGTATCCAAAATAGCTGTTACATTATCTTTGTGGAATTATTGTTAAATATTTTCATGTTAAAGTTTTCAAATGTTCCTTATAATAGTGTTTTTATAACAAAGTTGATTATGTTTGTTTCTGTTACAATCGTAATACATACCAAGAGAAAAAATTGGAAAACACAGTAAATTAGAAAAGGAAAAATAATCACCCATATTCCCAGCATCCAACAACTACTGTTAACATCTTGATTTGTTTCCTCCATCTTGTTTAGTGTACAAGCTTGTGATTATGGCAGTGTTGAATATGTATGCATAAAGTCTAAGGTGAAAAAATTATGGAAAGTAATTAAAATAGTGTTGTCATTGTGGGATTATGCTAAATATTTTGTCTCTAATTTCTTGAATGATCTTGGTGTTTTGGTATTAAATCTTATGTATTTTTCCATTACAAATATACATACTCATGGCAAACTTGGGGAAATTCAGTAAAGTAGAAGAAAAATTCACCCATATTCCCAACACCTAACAACAACTCCTGTTAACATCTCTATCTGTACACCAGTCTGTGATTATTAGGGTGTTAATGATAAGTATGCACAGAGTCAAAGATGGGAAGAAATATGGAAAACAAGAAATAGTTGTATGGTTGTTGTGGGATTAATGGTGAAATATTTTGTCTTGGTTTCCTTGAATGATCTTTATCATAGTGTTTTGGTAATTCACATTTATTACATTTATTTCCATTGTAAACACAGAACGTGTTCATTATAGAAACTTTGAAGTTGCAAAAATGTAGAAGAGAAACTCACTGATATTTTCACCATCCAAAGGCTGATTAACATCTTGATACATTTTTTCATCTTGTTTCTGTGCACAGGTTTTTGGTTTGTTAGTAATATGCTTGTGGTTGTTCTATCTATCTGTAATAGTGTCAACAATAAAAATAAAGTTAAAAATAAGATATTTCTCAGTCTCTTTTGTCCATTTTAAGTATTTGAGATTATTAAATATTTTGTTGTTGTTGTTGTCATTAAAATTATAAATCCAAAAACTTTGTGCCTTCTTAGGTCTTTAAGTTTGGCTTTCAAATTTTATTTCATTTTTAAGTATCGCATATTGCAACAATTACTTCTAAGGAATCTTTTTTTTTAAAGATTTTTATTGGGGAATTGGGGGGATGGGAACAGTGCTGGGGAATTGGGGAAAGGGGAACAGACAAGTTGCTGTCGTTTTTTGTTCTTCAATCTAGTTGTGGAGGATGTTGCTTCACTGGCCCAAGTTGGCACCATCATTGCGCTCTTCTCTGGCGAGGCAGATCAGTCGCCGGCTTCTGGACGGCCGCTCACTGCGGCTGCTGGCCGCTCACGCTGGCTGCTGGCTACACACGGTAGCCTATGGCAATCCACTGCCACAGGGGCTGCAGCCTAGGCCGTCGCCGGCGACTCATGGCAGCCCAGCTCCAGGCTGAGCTGTTGTTCAGCATCTTAGCTGTAGAGGGCAGTGTCACTGGCCCTCATATGTGGGATCCGAACTGGGGCCCTCTGGCATCCCAAGCGAGTTCTTAACCATCGCGCCACTCGGCCGGCCCTCTAAGGAATCTTAATACTACATGATTCCACATTATTAACTGCACTTATAAAATTGAAACGAGATGTAATAAAAAATTTTGGTGAATGTTTAAATAAAAATTTTATTACAGTAAAAGACACATTGCCGTTAATTCCCCTCAAAATACACCACCCCCCACTTATCCCATCGTTCTTGCCGTTTTCTGAAGCAATTCTGGAAAGTCCTCTTTCGTGAGTGTCTTTAGTTGCGCTGTTGTGGCTGCCTGAATGTCCTGAATCGATTCAAAACGTTTCTCTTTCATGGTCATTTTGACTTTGGGGAAGAGCCAGAAGTCACATGGTGCCAGATCCAGTGAATGTTTTTATTTGACAGAAATTGCCATACCAGAAGTGATATGTGACACAGAGCCTTTCCATTGTAATCACAAAAGACTGAATGCTGCTACTGAGTGCCATCCAACAGAAAGGCAAAGATCGTCAATATGAGAAGTGGTGTGTCAAACCTTAGTAATGGTGTATGACAAGTTTCAACTTGTCAGTGCAGTCGTGTGATCTATGGTTGAGAGAGGTGTGTTTAAAAGTGTGCCTTAAATCATCATTATGACAACACTCCATGACACACATCGCTTCTGATATAGCAATTTCTGTCCAATAAAACATCGCAGTGTGTCCTCATCCACCTTATTCACTGGTTCTGGCACTGTGCAACTTCTGGCTCTTCCCCAAAGTCAGAATGATTCAGGACATCAAGGCAGCCATGACAGTGCAGCCAGACACTCATGAAAGAGGACTTCCAGAACTGTTTCAGAAAGTGGCAAGAACAATGGGATAAGTGTGTTCGAAGTGAGGGGCAGTATATTGAGGGGAGTTAATGGCAATGTGTCTTTTACTGTAATCATTTTTATTTAAACATTCACCGTATTGTTTGATCACACTATATATTCTGATAGTGTTTTTATACTTAATAATCACGCATATATTTTAACTACTTGAACTGACATTTTTCATTTTAATCTGAAGAGATTCTCAAACACAAATAAGAAGGATCCCTTAACATAAAGCCATACGTGTTATGGTTTAAGATTTCTTTAAAGTTTGTATCCCTAAATCTTTCCTGAGGTTAAAAGGTGTTTATCCTCAGGAGTCGTTGCCCTTTTTTTAACCTGACCTCATGACCAGAAACATCCCAGAAAAATTGGCAGTTTTTCCCACGTAAATTGGGAGGTAATTTTCGAACATGCTTATAATTCGATCGTGATCAGAGATTTTCAGCCACGTTGCTAAATGGATCACTCACTGTTGGCTCACTGTTGATGGGTTGCACCAATATCTAATTTGGGATTGTTGTGTCTGTGACTCATGATGCAAAAGGAGATGGTCACATACTTGGCATCCTTCTAACCCCTGCATGTCATGTGATTGAATTCTACTCTTAAGATAGGAAAGTGTACTTCTCATTTAATTACTGTGTTCTTTTCATATTCTCAGAACTTTTGTTTATATTAAATTGAAAGTCCATTGAGTTTTGGTTATCTCTTGTAGCATCTGACTCTTTGGTCACAACTTTGATGGTCCTTCTATGATAAGGGGCATCAGTGTAGGTCACAGTGAGAGGGTCAGTTCTCATTTAAGATTGATTTCCTGACGAGAGTATTGTGAAAGGAAGTAGAGGAAGGGAATGAAGTGTAAGGGTCATTTGAAGGTGCCTGACCAGCACTTAACACTCTTGGGGATTCTGTCCACCACCCATACCTCATATAGGGGAAGGCCACCATTACTCCATGAGATTTGACCCCCCTCCCTGGCCTCAGCTGATTGGTGCTCATGGGTTCCCATTGTCCAGTCAGACACAGACTAAGGGCTAGGAGGGTGGTCATATAGGTTGGTGCCGGGCATGCTGATGAACAAACAGACCTGGAATAAAGCCACATGGCCAGAGGGAAGCTTGGTTCCTGGTGCCTCACCCACCGCGGTGCCTTGTGAATCCTGGCTGAACTGCCTACCCTCGGGTTCCCTAAGAAATGCTTCTCTAAAATTACCCCCTTCTCTCATGAGCTGGCTTGGTTATTGGTGATTTTTGCTGTTTTCACCAGCCCCAGCCCATCCCTGAGATGATGCAGATGGTTCAACTGCAACATAATAAAGGCCAAATAATACAAACCCACAGCTAACATCATACTCAACGGTGAAAAGCTGAAAGCTCCTCTAAAGTCAGGAACAAGACAAGGATGCTTTCACATACATCTATTCAACATACTACTCATGGTCCTAGACAGCGATCAGGCAAGAAAAAGAAAAGGAATCCAAATTGTAAAGGGAGACGTAAAAGTTTTGGGTGTTTTTCCCACCATGGAAGGTAACATAGATTCTGGGGATTAGGATGTGGACATCTTTGGGGAGCTATTTTACCTAACCCTCCCTTAATCTGGAAAAGAAGGGACAGAATGTTGCCTACGTATTTTCTGAAGTGAGAAGGGGAGGACCTGTCCTGGATGGGTCTCCTAAGGTCATGTGTTGCCTAGACCAGTGGTTAAGAGCACTCATCCTAGAACCAAGCCGAGGCTGGGTTTGAATCCCAGCTTCCCGTTTCCTAGGTGCTCCCAATAGCTCTATGTTTTGATTTACTGCAAAACAGAAATAATAATATATCCAGGACTGGCTGCATGATTTAGGGGACCCAGTACAAAATTAAAATGTGGGATCCCATGTTCAGACATTGTTAAGAGTTCCAGACATGCACAGAGCATTAAACCTACCTAGGGACACATCTCCAATCCCATCCCTCACACTCATGAAGGGGTGTTCTGGGGCTTGGATGTTGTAGGGAATGGGGCTGGTGACACAGTGAGCCCAGAGCTCAGGTTCTCCATTTTCTCAAACCTCTCCACCAGGGAATGGGGTCCCAATGGTCTGAAACTACCATCCAATCAACCTGTGAGAGAGGGAATAGGAGTTCCTCCCCACTCCTACTCTGGGCAGAGTCCTGGGTGAGAGGCATAGACCTCTCCAGACAGTGACTCTGGCCTGGACCTGAAGGAGTGCTCACCTCCACCTAGCCCTCTGGATCCAGGAGAGGCATGGAGGGGCCCTCCCAGACCCGAAAAGGCCGTTTAGGGTTAATTGTTTTCTGCACGGGGCTCCAGCCACTGTGCTTTCTACAAATACATCACATCTGTCCCCATCTTTGGTCCTTTTTGCACTGGCTATTTCTTCTTCCCAGAACACATCTGCAGATATAAATTGTCTTGCTTTTTGGGACTCCTTCAGAGCTTTGGCCCAATGTCTTCTTTCTAGGGATACTCCTTGGCCATCCTGAAATTGCAACACTTTCCCTAAACCCCTCCTAACTGTTTACTGCATCCAACACACTTGGATTCCCATCCCCACCAACCTCTGCTATCTGATACCAGCTCTGTGCTTGTGGGCAAATCAGTTAACCTTTTAGAGCCTCCATTTACTTGGTTACTTAACCCTTTTATACCTCATTTTGCCATCTGTAAAATGGTAGTGATACTACTACCTACCTAATAGGGCTTTGGGTAGTGGTCATTACACTTGTAATGTAATGACTTAGAACAGGGAATGGCTTAAAATAGGAACAGGCATAGGGCAAGTGTCCAAAAAATACTATTATGTCCTCATCATCATGCATAAAAAAATTATTGCGTGTTTCAGTACACTGTCCCCACTACGAGGCCTGACAATTAAGTTCACGAACTCATCCTAGAAGAAAAGCTACATACCTCATTGCTGAATATCGCTACAGTCACCTTCGAAACACTCCCCTTGGGAAGCTTTGCACCAAGGCCAGCACCTAGTCCACACTTCAAAGCAATTTTGGAACTCTTTCTGGAATGGAAATCAGAGCAGTCGTCGTATTACCCTTAATGTCCTGAATGTCATCAAAATGTCTTCATTTCAATATTTCCTTTATCTTCAGGAAAAGACAGAAGTCATTGGGGGGCCAGATCAGGTGAGTAGGGAGGGTGTTCCAATACAGTTATTTGTTTACTGGCTAAAAACTCCCTCACAAACAATGCCATGTGAGCTGGTGCATTGTTGTGATGCAAGAGCCATGAATTTTGGGGGAAAAGTTCAGGTTTAACTTTCTCATGCAGCCTTTTCAGCACTTCCAAATAGTAAACTTGGTTAACTGTTTGTCCAGTTGGTACAAATTCATAATGAATAATCCTTCTGATACTAAAGAAGGTTAGCAACATCATTGCAACAAGTTTGCGAACTTAATTGTCCAACCTTGTATGTCGAGCCCTTAATAAATATGCTTTGGTTAAATAACAGTGGTTCATAAACATGGGAAAACATGCTCTACCTTGCTCATGAAAGGGAAATGTAAACTAGAACTATGCTGAATAGCATTTCTCAATGCTCATTTTGGAAAATTTGAAAAAGTGTATGTTATAGATGCAGCAGTGTCTATGGAAGGCAGCTTGAAAATCTCTAGTTGAATGACACATGCATGTGCCCTTTGCCTCAGCAGTTCCCCTTCAGGGGATTTATCTTACTAGTAAATGTACACATCAGCAGAATTGCTGACAATCAAGGTTGTGCACTCAGCACTGGTTGCAGTAGCAAAGGACTGAAAAAACTCAACCGTCTAGCAGTCAGGAACCAGTTAAATAAATTAGGTCACAACCATACAACAGAATCCAAACAACTGTTCAAAAATGGTGAGCAAACTATTGTACTGATAAGAAAACTCTCCGAGATATACTGATAAGTAAAAAGAAATTAAGGCACATAACAGTGTGTAAAGTGTGCCACCTTTTGTATAAAAAAGGGAAGAAATGAGAGTATGAGTATTTATGCAAATGTAAAATACATGTATTACATTTATACAAACATAATTATATGTAACAGTGAATATGTATTGTAAAAATTCCAAATATTTTATAATTATATTTTATGTTACATTATATATCATAGTGTATTCTTAAGTATAGCATTATAAATTATATTTTTAAATTTTTATAAATTTATAAAAAGATGTAACATAATTTTTATATTTTAAAATATATTCCTTTATATTACAGATATACATATGTATGGAGTATGTATTATAGTGTAGATATATATACATAATATGTATCAATGATAACCACACATGTGTATATGCATGTAGGTATAGTATGCATACACATACCTATATATTCCTGTGTGTGCATAAAGAAACAGAAAGGACACAAAATAATTACCGTGGTTAGTTGTGTGCATGTGGTTTATGGCATAAAAATTTGGTTGGTGGCATATGTGCACACATGCTGGTGAGAGAAAGATTTTTCACTGAAAACTTCTTTTATTGTTGTTAGTTTCAGGTGTACAAAACAATGTAAATAGACATTTCTCCCCTCAGAAAATGATTACCCCCCTTCCCCAATCTATTACCGCTCTGACATCATATATAGCTGAAAACATTTTTTACTTAAAAAAATTTAACTAGGGCCAACCAAGTGGCCCATTAGTTAAGAGTTGGCTTGGGACGCCAGCTCTGAGCAGCAGGACCCCGGTTCAGATCCCACATACAGGGCCAGTGACGCTGCACCCTCTACAGCTAAGATGGTGAACAACAGCTTGATCTGGAGCTGGGCTGCTGTGAGTCGCTGGGGATGGCATAGGCTGCAGTGGGGCTGGCTGGCAGTGGGCGTGCACTTTTGTGAGCTGCTGTGAGCCGCTGTGAGCGGCTGTCCAATGGCCAGCGGATGACTGCCTCACCAGGGAAGAGCGCAATGATAATACCAACATGGGCCAGTGAAGCAACGTCCTCCACAACTAGACTGAAGAACAAAAGGACAACAACTTATCTGTTCCCCTTATGGATTCCCCAACGCTGTTCCCCTCCCCCAATTTCCCAATAAAATCTTTAAAAAAATTAACTAGAGTTATGGGGTGATCATTTGTAAGGTATATAAATGTCTAATCAGATGTTGTACATCTGAAACTAAAATACTATATGTCAGCTATAATTAGAAAATACATTTTAAAAGTTATAAACTGTGTATTAACTACTCAAAATCTTAACTAAAGCATCTTAAGGAGAAAGGCCCCAGCGGCCAGTTCTTCAGGCCCCTCCCACTGTCGGTTTGACCAGTCCTGGGAGAGGCCTGGATTTCGAAGCCGGCGCTCCAGCTGCCCCTCAGAGCGCACGCGCAGACCCAACACGGCGCATGCGCTGATTTTTGGCGCGGAGTGCGAGGCAAAGTGCTTCAGTCAGGCGAGGACGCCAGTCGGGCGAGTAGGCCAGGCAGACTAGGTGAGGAGCACATGGGTGGCCGGGTGGGCATAGATGTACCGCGCGCGGGCAGCGCGGGACCGGGACAAGACGGTAGGAAACCCAAGGGTGAGGGGCTCGCTCGCGCGCGCTCGCAGGCCACAGGCCGGACGGGCCTCAGGGCGCGAGAAGCCCAGGATAGCAAGAGACGGGACTTCCTGAGAGGGAAGCCGGCCTCCGTAAGGGGGATGCCATGGTGGGCTGGGCCGCTACAGGAGGTCACCTCCGTGGTGAAGAAAGACAGGGAGGGAGTGTGGCGCGCGGGGTGAGGGGCATCCGCAGGTCGGATGCCTGGGCTGAGAAAACCCAGGAACTGAGGGGACAGGGTGCGCAATGGCGGCGTCCCCTCCCCTCCCCTCTTGACTCCTTTCTGGGCCTCAGGCCCCTGTTTTTCTTCCCAAAGGCCTCCCGCAAACACCCTCGACCTTCTGGATAGGACAGGGCCTCCCGCTCCACCCCTTGTTCAAGACCCGTCCTTGGCCCTGACCCTAATCCTCTCTCTGATCCCAGCCCTGACCTTCCTCTCCTAGCCTGATCTTTTGGCCTTGCTTTTGTCCCCTCCGCCCTGTACCCTTTTCAGCTTTCCCAGCTCTGTCCCCTCATCGCTCTCCATCTTCTCATCCTGCTCCTCCCCCTCATCCTGCTCCTCCCCCTTCTCCTGCTACTCCTCCCCCTTCTCCTGCTGCTCCCCCTCATCCTGCTCCTCCCCCTCATTCTGCTGTTCTTCCTTCTCCTACTCCCTTCTCATTCTGCTCCTCCCTTTCCTGTTCCCACTTCATCCTGCTCTGCCCCTTCACCTGCTCTTCCCTCTCATCCTCTCCTCCCCCTCATGCTGTTCTGTCTTTTCAGTCTGCTGCTTCTCCTCTGTCTCAGTCCCACCCCTCCTCTTTCTGGTCCTCCTCCTGGCCCTACCTCCTTGTCCCTTAGCCCTGTGCCTCCTTCTCCTCTACCTGTCCCACTCCTTCTCTTTGTGTCCTTCCCCCTCTGTCCTGGCCACGGACCTCTTCATCTCCCTCAGCCCCACCACTCCTTTCAGTCCTCCTCTCTACTTCAGTCCTGCTCCTCTCTGTGTATCTCCTTCCTACCCTGGATACACCCCTCCTTTCTCAGGCCTACCCCTCTTTTCTGCCCCTCCTCTTTATCACTCCCCACTCTGCCCCTGCACTCTGCCCTGCCTTGCTTTCTTGCTTTGCTCCTTTTCTCTTGCCTTGGCACCCCTCTTCCTTTTGCTCCCTTCAGTCCATGTTTCCTCCTCCCACTGTAGCCTCTGCCCACCTGGAGTCTCTTGGTCTCCATTCCATTCTCCGGACACTCTCAGTCCTACATCTCTGGAAGCTTTTCTCTACTCTGACATCAATGAACTCATACATTTTTAAGGAACTCTTGGTTTTTTTTGTTTTGTTTTAAGTATTTAACATGTTAGAGGCTTTTGTCACTATTTGCTAACAAGACTTCCTCCCTGTTTCCAAGAACCTCTTGTGGGGGGATAGAAGGGACTGTTTGGGTAGAAAGTGTAAATACTACCTTTCTTCTTTTAGGAAATTTACTTACTGCCCTGTTTTGTTTCAAAATTCATAAGATTTTGTATTAAATTATGTAATATACATTTTTACCTTACTATAAAGAATTTTTCTTAATAATAGATTTAAAAATTGATTCTTCAGGATGGTATCTTGTGGTTTTAAGCTCCTGCCTTACTTAAACCTTAACAGCAGATGCAAAAGATCTTTTTCTTTTTTGTCATTTTAACAGATGAGAAAAGCTAAATTCAGAGACATGCTACAAATTGTCCAGGTTTTCACATCATTTAGTGGAGATGGTCAATGTTCCAGAATACAGAAGCTGTTTACTTCCCATACGTCAAATAAATATTTCATAATTAATGCCCATAGATAACTGCTCATAGATAACCCCCTGGTGTAGTATTTCAGTTTACTTTCTAGTGTTTTTCTGTACTATGCTTATGCTTAAGCATATAGTCTATGTACAAGTTTGTTTCTTGCGTTTTTCACTTGATACTATAACCTAGATGTTTCCCTACAACTACAACAGCTAAAAATTTTTAGTGAAATATACATTTGGAAAAAGTCACAAATCTTAAATGTAGAGCTCAGTTTTCACAAAGTGAACATACTGTGGCCATGCCATGAGCTCCTAAATTAAGAAATAGAACATTACCAGCTTTCCACAAGCACCTTTTGCTGTCCCCTCCCAGGTATTACCACTGCTGCCCCCAGTGCCAATGGTAACCACTATTTTGACTTAGATTTGTTTTGCATTTTTTTTGACCTGTATATAAATGGAATCATATAATGTGGACTTTTTTTTTTGAGCTTACTTTTTTTCACTCAACATCAAGAAACATCCATGTTCTCAATTCTGTTTAGAGATCCAGTGCATGTATATATTATTCTACCAGGGCTCTGTCTCCTCTCAAACACTATTGTCTGATTTTTTCATTTTGAGCATTCTGGAGGGTATGTGATACCTCATTGTGCTTTTAATTCATATTACTCTGATAATTAATTAAATTGAGCCCTGTTACATGTTTATTGGCCATTAGCTATCTTCTTTTGTGCAATACTGCTCAAATCTTTGAACCTTGTTGCTCTTACTTTGCTTTTTTCTTACTGTTTTGTATGGGTACTTTATATATTTTTAATATGAATCCAGTCCTTTATAGGATATATGTATAGTAAAGATCTTTCCTCATTTCTGTATAATATATAGTCATTTTAACTCATTGATATTTTGAAATGAAATCCTTTCTCCTGTGGTTCATCAGTTCATTGTGGTTTGGGGTTCAAGTCTCTTTTCCCTTCAATGCCATTTCTGAAATATTCCTAGCCTATGCCTGTGGATTTTCCAGACTTAGGAATGGGCTTAGGCAGCATCATGTCTATAGGTGTGCAAATCTCTGTGAATGTGTATTTAGGTATTTGTGTGAAATGAGCTAAATACCGCCCTTCAAATCACCTCCACCTCACTGTCCAGTCCTAACTATGCATGCCACTGGTAAGTCTGTATGTAATTTCTGCAGGTCCTGAGGTCTGTATCTTTTATTCATCTGGTACAGCTCTTCCCACCATCTTCCACAGCACTGTGTTCTTGAGCAGCCTGCCTTTTCGAGTATCTCCACCCTGTGAAGACCAAACTGTAACAATGCTGCACATGACACAGGTTTTGGATAGCTTGAGCAGTCCCCAGCTCTTTTGTGCATGTGATCAAGAAGAGAATCCAGAAACCATTCTTACAAGAAACCCAGGGGCTCTGAAAATTTCTCATGAAAATCTTAGGCATTTTCAGTACCTGTCAGTGACCGGGCCTCACCAAGCTGTGAGCGAAATCCGGGAGCTCTGTTGTCAATGGCTGCAGCCGGAGACAAACACCAAGGAGCAAATGATGGAGCTACTGGTGCTGGAGCAGTTTCTGAACACCCTGCCAGAGGAGATTCAGACATGGGTGAGGTTGAATCAGCCCAAGAACAGCACAGAGGCAGGAACCCTAGTGGCAAACTTGATCCAAGCATGTGAGGAGACAGGTGAGAGATGAAAGGAGCAACTGGCCATTTGCATTTATTGAACATCCGCTGTGTGCCTGCATGTAATGGGAGCTGAATAAAAATTTAGTAACTGGCAGAGTTAGGATTCTAGCTAGCTCTGGCATCTGTACATTTAACCACAGTGTTACACTGCCTCTGGTGGACATAGGGAATATTGTCCCAGAGTTAAAAACTTGGTCAAAGGCACATAACTATTGGTGGAACTAGGACTGGAGGGGGGGGGGGGGGGGGGGCTGAGGAGAGAGCTTTCTAGGATATGAGAAAGAAACAACAGATTAATGAAAGGTGCACTTGGAAAGAGCCTGCAAGCAAAGAAGGCCTTCAAAGTTAAGGTTTCTGTAGGGGAAAGTGGTGGCTGTCTTCTAGATCAGTGAATGAAAAAGATGCAGGAAAACCTTAATAAGAGCTGTCATTGCTTTCAGTGCCTACTGTGTGCTTTACATAGGTAATGCTTAATTCTTACAAGAGCCCTTAGAAGTGTAAGTATTATTATTTACATTTTGCAGTTGAGAAACAGATTCCCTGGTGATTGAGTGAACAGTGAGACTGGGAACCATTGATATCGAGGGAACTTCCACTTTATTTGCAAAGCAGTGGGGAGCCATTGAAGAGTTTAGATCTGGGAGATGACCAAAGAGCTTTTTCAGAACTTGCTATATTGAGCTGAGAAATGATACATGATCTTTCTCTTATCATAGGAAGATAGTACGGCTACTACCTCCCATGGCAGGACAGGGCGGTGTGGGGGTGGCAGGCCCCTCTGTGTCTGTGGGTGCTGCCAGAGTGGGCTCAATTCCATGGTCATTCCTTTCTCCCTTCCAGATTTCCCTGCTCAGGACTCTGTCCTTGCAGATGAGAGGAACACCAGAGAAGACCAAAAGGAGGACACAGAGATGTTTGACAATTTGCCATCTGCTGGATCCCAGGTGAGTCAGGCTTTCTTCTGACTTGGTTCTCCAATATGGGGATCTTACCTTCCTGATTTCTGGACTTTCCCTGTCTAATTGAACCACACCCTCATTTTATTTAAGTCTTCATGTAAGCATCATGTAACTGCCTTCCCCTGGCTACCTTATTTAAAATTTTCTTCTGACGCCCTTTCCAGCTTTATTTTTCTCTGTTGTCTTTATCACTATCCCATGTACTGTACCTTTAACATTTTTTCTCTTTTCCTATCTCTTGAATTAATTTTTTTGTTTGTTTAGTATTTCATTTTATCTTTACTATTGGCTTATTCAAAACAACCTTCATGTGGTTTGCACTATTAATATGCTCGTTTTTTTTTTAGCCAAGCCATCCTGCCACCTGTTGGCAGCTCAGCGGCTGCTCAGCTCGGGCTGGGACTCGAACCGCTGTTGCTCAGAGCTCGCACTCTTGCGCGAGCTCTTAACCAACTGAGGCACTCGGCCAGCCCTTATTATGCTCCTTTTAATGTATGAAACAAATGACAGTTATTGCAAGGACATGATACAGTTATGGGGTTTTCTTTTTTTCAAAAATGCACTTGTTAAATCACGTTTTGAAACCTAAAAGACAATGAAATCAATACATCGAGCTCCCTTTAGAACCAGAAAATAATTTATGGGGGATGGCAATTAGGAAAAAATTGTCTAAGAAGGCTCCTTGATGGGGAGATAGGAAAAAAAGGTTGAGAAACACCTCTGTCCCTAGTGGCCGTGGCAAGGATCCCAAGTGAAGATGCACACAGGGATTACTGAGGTAATATGAATGAGGAATTTATAAATGGGTGGATTATGCTAAACTGGGGAGCGCCTGCCCCATGTAAGGGCAGCTACGACTCAGCTTCAGCTGTGGTGCCATGTGAGAATGTGGGCCCAGGTCTTCTGCTTTTTTAAAAGAGAAGTCAAAATTCTAGTTAGTAATATGAAATCTATAAACTTTTTGGTGATGTTAGCTAATATGAATTTTAAAAAATTTTAAAAGCCCATGTGAGCCAAATTAACCCCTCTGTAGGAGCTGGGCAGCCAGTGCATGACCTGAAGTTTAAATCAGGTGGTCACTGATCTGCATAATGTCATAGAAACACAAAAGATGAATATAAATAAAATGGGCATCACAGTCTTATGTAGTCTTCTAATGTCTGCTTTTTAAATTCAACCTTAGGTTACCAAGATTGTTGTGTGTGACTGTAGTTAGATAGTTTGTATTGCTGGAATATTATTCCATTATATGTCAATACCAAAATGTATTCACCTCTTTTACTGGATATAGATGATTGTGCCATTTCCAGGTTTTGAATGTTACAAACAACACTGTTATGAACATTTCTAAGTACACAAGAGCAAATATACATAGGAATAGAATTTCTGGGTCCAAAGTGGTTTACCAATTTACGTATTCCTTAGAATCTTATAAGAGGTCCCTTGGGTCTATGGCCATACCACCCTGAACGCGCCCGATCTCATAAGCGGTCCCGTGGGCTCACGTTCTAAGTAACATTTGGTATTGACAGACTTCTTAACTTTTGTCAGTTGAATGGATATAAAATGGTACTTTTTCATTTTGATTTGCATTTCCCTATTTATTAA
Organism: Hipposideros armiger; assembly: GCF_001890085.2. Taxonomy (NCBI): domain Eukaryota; kingdom Metazoa; phylum Chordata; class Mammalia; order Chiroptera; family Hipposideridae; genus Hipposideros; species Hipposideros armiger. The sequence goes on from NW_017732163.1 coordinate 154,759, forward strand.
TAAGACTTACTATTTCTTTGTATTTATGAGCTTTTTGTGTTTTACAGATGAGTCACTGAGGCTTACCTACCCACACTTGCAAAGCTTATAAGAAAAAACAGAGCCAGGACTTGAACCCAACTCTCTCTGATTCCTAAGGCTAAGGTGTTCCTCCAACCCAAATTTGTAGTAATTAGCAGCAGGAACTATCTTAGAAATGTTCCCCCTTCTCTTAGACTACAAGATGAGAAAGGTACATGGCTAGGTCCCTGTAATCTCCAGATTAGAACACTTGGACTAGAAGCTTTCTGCTGGTCTGAATGTCGGCTTCTTGTTCAGTCCTCTCTTGTCAGGCTCCCTGGGATAATTTCTGGATTTTGATGATTTGTGATTGTTTTTGGTGTTTTAGGAATTGGTGACATTCCAGGATGTGTTTGTGGACTTCAGCCCAGAGGAATTAGCCTCCCTTAGTACTGCTCAGAGGACCCTCTACCGGGAGGTGATGCTGGAAAATTACAGAAACCTGGTCTCCTTAGGTAAAGCCTGCCTTCTCCATGGAACTTGGCTTGTGCCCCTTGGGGCAGTTGTTCTCAACTCTCTTCTGCCCTTTCATCAGTGTCAGTAGTTCACCATGTTGATGAGTCTCAATGCAGATCAGAGGCAATATTGTAATATCAAATTCACTGTTACTCATAATATAGCTAACATTTGCTGAGCAGTTAATGTGGTTCAGGTATCAGTCTGAGAACTTTATATGTCTTAATTCCTTTAATCCTCATATTGGTCCTATGAGGGGGTATACTTCTTGTTATTATTACTGCCATTTTTCAGATGAGGAAACTGAGTCATGGACAAGTTAAATTACTTGCCTAACACCACACAGCTACAGTTGGGATGGCACTCCAGAATCTGCTCCTTTAAACTCTGCTGTGCTGCTTGACAGGTTTGCTTCATTAGGTTTCTGCACAATAGGAGGCTCACAGTGATGTTTTTTCAATGAGTGAAGGAATAGCTGAAAATTCCAGGAACTCCAAAGGCTTCTATTGGCCTTGAAGTTTAAGAGTCAGAGATTGCCAGTCTCATTTCACATCCAAAGACAGGGTTGTTTACCTCTCCCCACAAGCTAAATGTTTTTGTTGCCAGTGCTGGGATCCTCTTTTCAGTGGCTTTTTGGGAACCAAAGGGCTCTTGGAAAACACAAAACCAAACACTATTCCACTAGCAGTAGGCTGGTGCTCTTATCCTTGTGAAGTCAGAGACCTACGTTGGGAGATAGAAGAACCTTACCTCAAACCCAGGTGTGTAAGTTGAACCACGACTTTTATCGGTCACAAAGAAGGTAAAATGGAGTGCCTTTTGCAATATAATTCTTCTCTCAGTTACCACATTTTTGACTTACAATAGAGAGAATAAATCAGTTTTTGTTTCCAGCCGTCATGCAGTGACCTGGAGGCATTTCTGGCTTCTTGTGAGCCCTGGGCTTCTTGTATCACTGAAGGTCTTGAGTTCATAGAGATCTTACATATTACTTAGGACATTTTCTTCCCAAGTGTAGAATGAGTACAGTGGGTTATACAGATTATTTTAGGTGGTACATGGACAGCGTAAAATAATCCTTTAGTCAGTTGGTGTGAAAGACACTCCTCTTCTAATTGTCTTTCAAACCTCTGGTTATATCAGGTAGAGAGTGTCATTTTGGTGCTAGCAAGTCTCTGCATCTTGTTGATCTTTTGTTTTGACAAAGAGAGAGCAGACATCAGTCCTGAGCCTTAAATAGGTAGCAGGAGCTAGTGAGAACTCAATAAGTTTAGTTTCTGCTGTATCTATATTATGTTACCTTCAGTTTTGTTTGTTTTTTTTTGCAAATGACAGTAGTTTCTGTTTCTAAGGTTAATATAAAGTTTCCATTTAAATTAAGTGTATTCAAGTTAAAAAGAGAGGCCATCTAAAGAAAAATATTAAATAAATACTAAATACTACTATAAATGATACACTGATGGGGCCAAAATGTGAGGATCATTCATTCATTTGTCAGTGAACTCACAGTGTGCCAGGTACTGGTATAGCCAGTGGGGTTATGAAATAGATGAGAATTCCTGTTCTCGTGGGTGTTACATTCTAGTGGGGTGAGACAGATAATAAACAAGTAAATCATAAGGTGCTATCTTAGTCTGTTTGATCTGTTATAACAGAATAACACAGACTGGCTGGCTTCTAAACAACAGAATTTTATTTCTCACAGTTCTGGAGGCTGGAAGTCCAGGATCAGGGTGCCAGCACAGTTGAGTAAGGGCTGTCTTCCAGGTCTCAGCCCTCTCATTGTGTCCTCTCATGGTGGAAGGGACGAGGGAGCTCTCTGAAGCCTCTTCTATAAGAGCACTGATCCCATTCACGAGGGCTCCATCCTTATAACCTCAGCCTCTACCAAAAGCCCCACCTCCTGATACCATCCCATTGGGGTTTTCAACATATGAATTTGGGGGATGATACCAACATTCGGACCATAGCAGGTAGTATGCAAATGATTGAAGTTTGGGAAACACACAACTAGCAGAGAGGGAGAAGGAGCATTTTAAGACGAGGGAATGAAGGTTGTCACAGGAAGAGAAGAATCCTGTGTTGCCCACTTTTTGCACATCCCCATCATCAGATCCCCATGCTGAAGCAGAGAGCCCAGCACACTGCCCTCAACCCCAATTTCAGTTTTGACTCTAGAGCAGAGTTTCTTAGCCTCGGCACTGTTGACCTTTGGGCTACATCACTCTTTGCCAGGGTGTCCTGTGCACTGCAGGATTCTTAGCAGTACCCCTGACCGCCACCTACACATCAGTAGTACTCCCTCCTTCCCCCGAAGTTGTGACGACCAAAAATGTCTCCAGACATTGCCAAAGGTCTCCTGGGGACAAACTTGTTAGGAACAAGTTTTTCTTCTGTGTGAATTTGCATCTTCCTTATTGTCTCAGAGCCCTTAGAGCCCAGGCTGGGTGTCACTGTGGGTGCAGCAGAACCCTAAAACATGAATCTCCTTGTTCAACAGGGTACCAGTTCTCTAAACCTGACATTATCTCACAGCTGGAAGAGGAGGAGTCACGTGCAATGGAGGAAAACAGTGATACAAAGATATTTCCAGGTGAGCTGTGGAGACTGGTGTCATGGGAAGACAGTGCCCCAAGTCAGTTCGCAGCAGGTCAGGGAGTGTCCCTCAGAGCCCACTCAGGTCAGGGAGAAGGTTGGTCAGTCTCTCACTTTGGGCTCACAAGGCGTCACCACCCCATGTGTGCTCAGCACTTCCTTTTGTCTCCTCTCTGAAGCTTGTCTCTTCCTGTAGCACAGGTTCTGCTCCTGCGCAGCTCCTTGGAGGTCAGTTTCCCTTTTCTCTAGTGCTACAAACCCTCCATTCATCCATGACTTTGCTCTTGCAGTTAGAAATCATAGGTGTTTTCTCTTTAACTGAGAAAAGCAAGAAACCTTGGTGTGATACGACTTCTCTTTCCATCTGCCTCCCATTTTCCCTCAATGCCCTCTCCTCAGACTTGTTGACACTCAAAGGCTCCCTCCCCTCCCTCCTTAACTCTGTAGTCTGGTTTCCATCCCCCTACCTCTCTCCACACACACTCACACACATGCACTCACATTGTGTTCTACAACTTCCCCAAAAGGTCCCTCCCGACATCCTTATGGCTCAAAAACAAGAACCTTCTAGATTTTCCCTTTTACAAACGCTACAGCTACATGTGATAAGTTTACCATATTTATGAACTCTCTCCTTTGAGTTGGGTCATCATGTGTATCAGCCAAGATCATGGTTGTCATTCAGTTGCTATTAGCAGAAAAGCACACCCAAACTGGCATAAGCCATAGAAGGTTATTAGCTTCAATACTGGTTGGCTGGGCCTCAGGAATGCTTGGATGTAGGGGCTCAGTGATGTTGGCAAGGCCTAGTTTCGTTTTCTTTTTTCACTCTGCCAACAAATCCTAGATGTGCTTTCTTGTTCCTGTCCAAAGACAGCACGACAGAGAGCAGGTGTATCCAAGAAGCATTCTTAAATGCAAGGAGTGTGCTTTTCTAGAAGTTCTGGACACACCTCTCCTTATTTTTCAGTGTTCCATTTCAGTGGGTTACATTCCTGAAGCTGTAGCTGTGTCTAATGCTAATTGACACAGCACCCCCCTGCCTTTTCCTGTGGCTGGAGACGTGGATGCCCAGACAAAATTCATGACCGACTAAGGGGATTCCTCCACCTGCATCTATGTTTCCTTCATTGTCTTCTATTGTTCACTCTAGTTTGTTCATTCATTCTTTGATTCATTCAGTCATTCCACAGATATTTATTGTGTCTCTGTGGTGGTCCAAGCACTGTCCTAGGTTCTGAGGATACAATAATAGACAAGACAGACACAATCCCTTTTTTTATGGTGCTTGCATTCTAATGGGGGTGAGAGGTGATAAGTAGACAAATAATAGAATATGAGTGTAAAGCAGACAGAGTGACATGGGAAGCTGCTTAACATGAGAGTCAGGAAAAAGTCACCGAGGAAGGTTTGAGAAGTCACTGAGCCAGGTAGGAATTTGAAGAAGAGGGTGGAAGGCAGGGGGAACAGCAAATACAGAGGACCTGAGGTTGGAATGAGCTTGGGTGTTCCAGAAACAGGAAGAAGAGCGATATGGTCTGAGTAAAGTGGAAGGGGATAAGAGATGAGGCCACAGATAGACCCGGGCCAGCCTGCATAGGTATATGTTAAGGAATGTGGATTTCATTCCAAGTGAGGTGTGAAAAAGGTATTTGAAGGATTTGAACCAGGGAATGAGGTAGTATTATTGACACCTTAGAACTGTGCTGTCTAGTGTGGCAGTCACTAGCCACATGTGGCTACTTAAATTTACACCAATCAAAATTACATAAAATTTAAAATTCTGTTCCTCAGTTACACCAGCCATATTTCAAGTGCTCATTAGCTGCATGTGGCTAATGGCTACTGTATTGGACAACAAAAGTATAGACCATTTATACCATTGCAGGGCATTCTATCGGGCAACCCTGTTCTAGAAAGATCCCTCTGACTGTTCTATGGAAAATGGGCTTTAGGAAGACCAACAGAGAAGCCAGTTAGGAGGCTGTTGAGGTCCAGCAGGCTAAAGCTAATGGAGGCGGGAGCCATGGTTGTGGAGTTCTCTGGTTTGCAGTGTTCCCTGATAGGAGAACTGGCAGAACATACTGGAACATTGGCCAGACAGCAGGTGAGGAAAACAGAGGTTTCAGTAAGGACTTCTTTAGAGACTGTTCCCTGAAATATAATCCACTGTGATGGATCCAGTGTCCCTCTTCTGATGACCTCCTAATCTGTGTTCTCATTCTGCTGTTTTACCATATTCTGCTCACTTATTGCGAATGTCTGTGGGATGTGACCACTGTGTCCATCATTGTCTTTTCTAAGTTACAATCTTATACTTGATTTCCTTGGCTGCAGTTTCTTTCCTAGCCAGGGAGTTCCCTTTATAAAGTACAAACTTTTGACCAGCTTCTTATCCCTTTCAAAAGAACATCCAAACTTTTAGCAAAACATTTAAATCCCTCTCATTCTCCATAAGGTCTATCCTGTTATTTTTGGTCTCTTTCTTTTTCCTTCCTTCCTTCCTTCCTTCCTTCCTTCCTTCCTTCCTTCCTTCCTTCCTTCCTTCCTT
>NW_017732163.1:160429-170159 GCF_001890085.2 Hipposideros armiger
CCTTCCTTCCTTCCTTCCTTCCTTCTGTCTCTGCTATAATGATGTGTCTCTATATGTAAAAAAAGAGTAGAAGAACTTCTACATTTCTTTTAGATTGGGAGAAAAGTCCTGAGACCAAAGATCTAACTCCAGAGCAAAGCCTGCCTGTAGAAAATTCACCCTTGGGGGCAGGAATGGAGGATTTACAAGTAGGTAACTTCCAACTTGCAAGAGATGTAGGAGAGCCTTCTGATGATCCATTGGACTCATACCAAGTCATCCAGGAGACGCTTGCAAGCCCTGTAACAATGAGTGAGCCCAAGACCCTCACTCAGGAAATAAGCCAGGACAGTGATGAATCTGCAAGAAGTCCATATCTTACTGAACAGTCAGAGGGTCCTCTAGAAGAGGGTCCCCAGGAATGTGCTGCTTCTGGAATTCTCACCAGTCCCGCACCGGTGGTCGATGAGCCTTTTCTCCAGGAGAACACACTCAACAGATGTGAATGTTGTGAAAGGACCTTTAATACCCAAACAGCCCATGAGAGACATGAGCAGATCCACACTGGGAAGAAACCCTTTGAAGGTGAACAGTGTACAGAAGCCTTCTACCTCATGCCATACCTCACCAGTCACCAGAGGACTCTTGCCAGTGAGAAGTCCCCTGGAAAGTCTTTCATCCAACGTGTAAATATCTGTGGCCTTGTAAGAACCCATAGTCAGGGGGACTACTATGAGTGTTTCCAGTGTGGCAAAGCTTTTATCCAAGATGTGCATTTTTTTCACCATCTCAAAGCCCACAACCTTCCTAGGTTGCCCCGCATCAAGAAGTACTTAATTCGCTATCAGCAGAAACATGACTATGTCGGAGAGCGAGCCTATCAGTGTTGTGACTGCAGCAAAGCCTTCAAGCAGAGTTCACATCTCATTCAACACTATCGGATTCATGCCCAAGAGAGGCCTTTACAATGTCAGCTGTGCGGGAAATGTTTCAGCCAACCCTTATACCTCACCCAACATTATCAACTCCATTCTCAAGAGAAATCCATGGAGTGCAATTCGTACTGAAAAACCTTCCATCAGAACACTCTTAACATTTTTGGCTTCATCCTGAAGGGAGACCCTCTGAGAGCTCTGAATGTGAGAAGGCCTTCCACCAGCCCTCACAACTTGTTAACAATTTGAAAATTCATCATTGTATAATAAAAAAACAGGGAATTTTTGCAAGAGTGTAAAACAATCTTTGGCAAAAGGAGATTCAATACATGTATCAGTAGTCATGCAGGCCAAAAAACTCACAAAGAATATTTTCGATGCATAGGAGAGAAGCTAATAGATTACACCCTTTGATGGTATTCAGAGAACAGACTACCTTGATTTTGACATCCTGACAAAAAACTTGTGACTAGTAGTTGGGCTCCACACAGGCAATCTGTTGCCTAAGTTTTTATAGAAGTGTTTCCATGCAGTATCTTCACACGGGATGTATCAGCACACGGCACAGTAAAAAGATTTTCAAGGTGTACCTCTATCGAGTCATCCACAAAGCTGATGTAACTGGTAATAGATTTACCTAGTACCTCCCAATTTACAGAACATTGCCACATGTATTATTTTGCTTGATCTTCTAAGGAATGTTGCCATGTACCTAGTGAGGATATTTATTCTGTTTTTTAGATAAAGCAAACTTGAAGTTCCCAAGTTGTCAGTTGGTTTGACTTAGGTTGTAAGTGATGGAGCAGGAAACTGAACCCAGGTTTTTGGGTTTTGTTTTTTTTTTGAGATTCCATGAGATAACTTACTTGATGCTCAAACCAGGTTTTTTAAATACTGACCCCAGCCATCTTCCTCTGTATGCCCAACATTGTTTCAAGTTAAATCAGATAAGGGCACTTACAGTGTCGGATTCAGAAAACTTTCTTAGGGTGAAGTTCTGATAGCCATATCTCTTGCAATTTAGGATGAGACGATGACTTTTTGAGACACTAGTTCAGGGAAGTAGATATTTTTGCTAAATACTTTCTTGTAATTGTTCTTGTAGATCCTAAAGCTGTTACTGATCACATATTTTTGGGGGGGCAGCTGTCCGTAGTTGTTTTTTGGGGGGTTGGGGTTGCTTATTTTCCTTTCCCTTCCTGTTAAAAATCCTGTTTGTAAAAAGTAGTTTTACCTTCTTGGGCTCTGGCATCATCAGCATGGCCAACTTCACCTAAAATCCTAATTCTGTGCTGGGCGTACTTCATGCTTTAAAGATATGAACCCTCAGTTGCACTAAAAATCTCTTTCATACCATATTGCTGTAATGTCAAAAGCTTTCCATCAACCAACTTGAATGGTGGTCAGATACAAAGATACATGGTATCCTGTTGTACCTGGATTCCCAGAACCTGATTACTAGCCTGGAAGTGGGGGTTGTTGCTATTGTTATTCACTGCCCTGCTCTTCCTCATCCAGCCATTTTTTAGGTTGATCTGATGATGTGTAGTTCCAAAGCCATGAAATTAACAACAAACATGACTTGTCAGAAGCTACACCAGCCAAATGAGTGCTAGCTACACAACCCCTCTTCTTGTTTCCAATGTTCTTGACCAAACAGTCCTCATTGGCTGGCCCTATTTTCTCACCACAGTTCACTCTCTAACCCAGCCCACTGTAAATTGGTTTCTGATTCTGCCAGCACTACCATGAGGGGACATGTCTTTATGCCTTATTGGTGGTGTTAATTAACCTCTATGCCTTGACTTAAAGTGGTGTCTGCTGGGTTTTATGCTGTAAAGTTACTATTCACGTCCCTTGATAAATAATTAATACTTTTCAGGAGAAACTTTGAGACCATGCAGGTATCCAGTTTCTCCTCAAACTTTCACCCACTAAATTCTAACATCTAGCAAGTGGATCTTGCCTACAGCTATTATTATTCTGGTATGGTAATGGTGATTTTTTTATTTCCCTCATTCCTTCTACATTTAGTAATTAGAATTCTGTGAGGAAGAGTTGTCCTCCCTATTTATTCATTTATTTATCCAGTAATTTATTTATATTGGTATAGATTCATAGATATTTATTCTATGGCTGTAATTCAGTATTATCATTATTTATTTTGTTGTTCAAATTGTTCCAGCCCTGGGCATTGGGAGCCCTTTCAAGATGGCTCCCAGCCTTTTCTGAACACTTCTAACTTTCTCCTCTCTTCTTAATTTCTCTCCCTTCACCTCCAGGAAAACCCTGTCATGACTTTATGATGGTTTCCACCTCACTGTCTCGTGAAATCTTTCCACTGGTTCAGAGGATTACTCAGGCCCTTTATCCATCTCAGTCATTTCATTTCTCCCTTCACCATTTTCCTAGTTCTGCATTCTGCCCAGATACATTTTCTTTCAGTTGTCTTATCTCTGTTTTCTTAAACTTCAATACATGTACTTAAAAAGGAAAATTTCAAATCACCCCAAGCAAAGGATTTTACCCAGGCCATAATCAAATTTCTCTGATAACCTCCAAGATGGTTTATTGCAGTTGGCTCTTTGAATCAGATCCTAACATGATCCACAAATTGCATTTGGTTGTCTGATCTCTTGAGTCTTTCTTAATCTAAAGCAATCTCCTCTCAATTTTTTTAATGCCTCGTGTGACCCCAAGGATAATGTAGAGAAACACTTCCTCTTTCCACCCAATTCCTAATATATCTGTTTTGGTACTCTTGTAATATTCAGGTTTAGTGTTTTTTTTAATCTAGAAGCACTTAATTTAAAATATATTTTATTTTAAATTGTGGTTAAAAGAACAACACTTAGCATAAAATTTATCATCTCAAACATTTTAAGTGTACAGTTCAGTAGTGTTAAGTGTAGTCACATTGTACAACAGATCCCCAGGACTTTTTCATCTTGCAAAACTAAAACTCTACACCCATTCAACAATAACTCCTTATTTCTCTCTCCCCCAAGCCCTGACAACCATTATTCTAGCACTATTTTTTTCCCTTTAAAGCTTTGTGTGATTATGCAAGTGATACTGGAAGAAACTGGGTCAGTTGTCCTGTAGAATGTTCCCCATTCCAAATCTGTTTGCTTCTTGTGGTGTCCCTAAGCTTTTTTCTTCTTTCCTCTGTATTTTCTGTAAATGAAAGCTAGTTCTAAACTCTTGAGACTTAATTAGATTCATCGTTCAACTTCTTTGATGAGAACACCTCATAGGTGGTTTTGTGTGCCTTATTTATACCATATACTGTTGGGAGGCACACAGTGTTGACTTCTTCCAGAGGCCCAGCCTTTTAAAGTCATACTCCAAGCTGCTGCACCAGTCCTGGGCAATGAGGCTTCAGTTTCCATGACTGGATTCTTCAGGGGCCAGCTGCTGTAGTCCCTTCTCCATTGCCTCTTCTAAACTTCTCTATATTCCTCCCGCCATCACTCCACCCTGGTCTTTAGGCACTTGAATTAAGAGGTGGTGGAGACTGAGGGGTTTGGGTGAGGACCCTGGGCCAGGGCTTCCAGCTTCTTGAGGAGCCTTTACTAGAGAAAGTCAGGGAGCATCAGACGTGACTAACTTTATCCTAATGCTTCTTTCATACCACAAACAGCAGTGGTGACAATGTAGATGGTTAGCTCTGCCTGTCACCCCTGGACTATTTGGAATATATGGAAGGTACACAAGCTGCTGCCTCCACGTTTTACACACATGAGCTGACTGTAGTGGTTGACACCTCAGCCTGTCACTTTGACTTTCAGCTTGCTCTATCCTAGTGGGTTCCAGAGGACCATGGTTCTCTGTTCCTCTGCATTTCTCACCCAATTCCTAACATGTCTGACAGTTTGGGCACTATTGTTATGTTCAGGTTACTTTTTTTTTAAATTTAGAAACACTCACTTTTAAAGCTTTGTGATTATGCAAGTAATACATATTTCTTGAAGATTAGAAAATAACATGTTTGTTTTTTCTTTGAATATTTGCATTTCTATTTGCATTTCCCTCTCCCAGATATACTTGCTACTAAAAGGGGTATAAAATTGTCCATTTTTTCCTATGCATAGATCTGTATAGATTTTTACATAAGATAAAGATACATTTTTATGAAATAGTTTCATACCCATAACACCGTTTTGAAGGTTATAGTTTTTATGCTAATACATCATGAATATCTCCTCATACCCATAAATAAATACACCCTTGTTTTCATCTTTCAGGACTGCCTAGTACTTGGTTGCATAGATGTATCCTAATTTCTTTCACTAGCCTTCTAGGGTTTGAAACTGGGATTGCAGTTATTTATCTCTATGTGTACGTTGCAGCTATAGTTATGTTTCCTGTTTCTCTTGGACCTTAGCATTGCCCTTCTCAATTTGCTCTAATGTCTTTGCAGATGGTCGTGTTTCCTAAGGGGAAATTCCTAGCAGTGGAATTTCTGGCCCAAAACGTATGTGTATCTTGAAGGCCTTGGAAACACTCCTGACCTCATCCCTGGGAGGCCTAAAAGTTGTGCTGATTGTTTCTCTAGGTAACAGCTAAACTACACAATTCTCTGCATACCTCCTTTCTCTTTGATGAATTTGCACTGTAAACCCATTTTAGCAAATAACAGGACTAAAGTCAAGCCTGGAAAGAGCCACAGATGAAGTAGTTTGTTAGAACCCTAACTTTAACATAGTTTTATTAGGTTCATTTTCCTCACTAAACAAATAATATTAAGCACATTAAATTTTAGGAAACAAAGATGGCTAGTAAATTTCCTAATAGTCTCAGACACTCAAGTCCAAGCCCAGGCATGCAGTCATGTTCACAGGTAGAAGGTCCTTGGCAGAGAAGGAAGCGTGTAGGCCAGGCCAACCTGAAATCCAGTGTGAGCCCCTCCTCAGAAGCTGATTAAGCCTCGGTTTCTTGGGTAATGGGGTAACAGTACCATCCCCCACTACTGTTGAAGGGCCAGGAGCTCATCTGTGTGAAAGAGCCTACCAGTACCTGTTACATAGTAAGTACTCTATACCAAGTATCTGCTATAATGGAATATTTTATTTTCATATCCTTTCATTTACTTTTTAGTTTGCTTAGTGATAAAAATAAACCACAGAATTTTAAATGAGAGTTACACATCAAGACACACCACACCCACGTTTTATACTTTAGTATCGCTGTACAAATAAGTTTTTCTATGTGTAAGTGTTTTTCATATACATGTCACAAATTTGAAGTTCTCTTTTTCTCACTTATTTTCTAATGACAGATTTTAATGACATTATATAAAGGTTTGATGAACAAAGAATAAAGCACTATATTTAGTTTTCTTAGGGTAGATTTCCAGAACCTGTATTACTGTGGTATTACTAGGTGAGATGTGATAAACATGTCTATGGCTCCAACGATCCTGCTGAGTTTGTTTCCGCAGGGGCTATGCCCCATGTGGAATAGGTGGCAAGCTGTCCCTGTCCCATCCCAAATCAGTGACGGGTGCTAATCATTCACTCTCTGCTTTCTGGGCACTTGAAGAGTGTTTCTAACAGCACTTCAGGATGACAAGAAAAGCTGAGCAGTGTTTGTACATGCAAAGAAATGTCTGCCACACCTGGTGTAGATAAGCACTTTAATGGCTTTACCAGCAGTGGACATTTACCACTTAAACCAACAAAAACGTTTGCCTCTTCAATAAGCCAAAAAAGTGATTCTTTGCTTCCTAATGAATTATCCCTCCACCCTGACCCCATTCCCATATGCTTTCAAACTTCTTTGGGTATGATCTAGGCCCTTTGCCTGCTTAGCTAGTGTGTCTTCTTGCTTGTTCTTACCGATTTATACGAACTCTTTCCTTTTTTAAAAGTGTGTATTTCTGAAAGATTAATGTTTATTTTTTCATTTTAAAGTAATACTTGATTCATTAAAGACAATTTCTATTTTACCAAAAGGTAAACCTCTCCCCCTCCCTCTGCACCTCCCATCCCCAAATACATACAAACACATTAACATTTTGATTTGTTTTCTTTTAATTTAAAAATAATTACCAGAGAGTAGTGGGAAGAGATCTAATTTTCATGACACCTCTGTGCCTTTTCACTTTTTACCGATGTGACTGTATTACCCATTAAAGGTATTTAGTTTTCACATAGCTGTGATCATTGCGTGTGCAATAGTATCTTATTTTTCCACCCAGTCTTACAGCTTACACACTGCTTTATCAACCCTGAGTCTGTCCTTATCACCTCTTTAATAGCTGCCAGTATACCCAGAGCTTTGTATGTGTGGCTCTCTCTGTTCAAGTGTTTAATTTAGTTCTGATTGTTCCTAATTATAAGCAATACCGTAATGAACACTTTGGTGCTTAAATATTTTTCCAAACTTAGGATTCTTTCCTTAATATAGATTTAGCCAAATGGGAGTTTCTGGGTCAGAATGGGTATGATTGTTTTAAGTTTCTTGATAACATACATCCAAGCCCCTCTGAAAATGTTACAGCAGTTTGTACTGCTGCCTGGAAGGTGGGGTGTGTGTTCACACATCCTCTCTGGCATTGTGTTTAGAAACATTTTTCACCTTTGCTAATTGAATAGGGAGAAGGGCGTCTAATTAATAGCACATAATTTGATTGTTAAGGAAGTTGAACGTTTTCCTCTAAGCTTGTTAAACAATTATATCTCCTCCTCCTATCAATTTGAACAACCTCTTTACATGATAAAAGTATTCTTTGTCTTCATTTTGTCCATAAATATTTTTCTGTTTGGCATTTTCTTTGAATTATTTTTTGACAAGGTTTCCATTTTTATATAGCTCAATCCTGTTTTCTTTTCCAAGTGTAAAAAATTCTACCTCTAAACATTAGAGTGTTTTATTCTGCAGTTTTTGTTATTTTATGTTTTTAATATGCTTTGAACATTCTTGATTTTACTTCTGTGTATTATGTGAAAAGAATATCAAAACTACCCCCCTACTGTTAATTGCCCCAACTTTAATTAATAAATGATTTGTACATATTATTTTACAGTGTATGATCTATGTCTGGACCATCTGCTTTGTTTCATTGGATTGTTGCCCTATTTATCCTAGATCTGTCTTTGAATTTTTATGCCTTATATTTAATGAGTTTTCCATTATTGTGCCTTAAAAAACTATATGTATGTGTATGTATATTTATATGAAAATAATTTTTATATGAAAAATAATTTCTGTAATTCCTCCAGAATATTTATGTTTATTCTTCCAGAAAATGTATCAATTAAAAACAGCCTTTTTGTAGAGACCCAGGCCCAGACCCTAGGCTAAGCAAGCTCATTTCGGAAAGTACCCCCGCCCAGAGGAATTTAAAAACTCTTGCTTCAGCCAAACATAACAGAATATCCTGTCAAGAAAGTAGAAAAAGATAAGTGAGTCATGTTTTATAGCTTGTTAAAAGAAGATAAGCAAGTCATGTTTTATAGCTCGTTAGAAGAAAATAAACTCGCCATGTTTTATGGCTCGTTAGAAGATAAGCTATGTTTTATAGTTTGTTAAAATGAAATAAACTAACCTTTTTTTTTTCCTTTTACTCACTAACTGCTTTTTTATCGCTTCTATATCCAGCTTCAGCCATAAATTCCCCACCCGCCAAGACTTCAAGGCCGTTCTCCTCTTGCAGAGTGAGACGGTCGCCAGGCTTGGCTAATAACGCCTTTGGAATGAAAACCTTTTGTCTAAGTTTTTGTTAACGAGCAGTGACCCCAACATTTGGAGGCCCCAGTGAGATAGAACTGCTGACTCGCCTCCGCCTTTGGAGCTCGCCAACTTTTTGTCAGGGGGCGGCCGACCTGAAGAAGTTCCAGGACCCGACAATTAAGTCGGCGTCCCTGGGAGTGGAGTTTGGGTTCTGCAGCTGTCCCCTTCGTTCTAGAGACTTTATTCGGGAAATCCTTCGAAGGTAAGAGGTCTCTATGACCTCTTTTGGTTTGGGGGCATGATCATTGGGGGACTCTAAGGGGCCGGACGCGGCATATACCCTTGAGTCCAGGGAGATCCTGCAACGGCAACGAGTCTCCCCTTGGTTTGGGTCAGATTCGAGTCGCGTTGAGTTCCTGACTCCTGGCCCTCCCCTCTGGATTCCTGGAGGGGGTTTGGCTGTCTTCTCTGTTTTGGCACCATGTTCATCTCTATTCTCCTTCTAATTGTCTCGTCTCTTACTGGGTTATCTGTTTCATGTCTCTTTTCACTGTCTAATTCTTGTCCTTGAGAGATGGGTAATTCTCAATCCCGCCCCTCTTCTCCCTTGGAGTACATCTTAAGTCGTTTCCGTGATGTTTATTCACAGGAAAGAGAAGCAGACTACGGCGTTCGTTTCTCTCGAGGTCATCTCTGAACTTTCTGTGAAACTGACTGGCCCTCTTTCAATGTCGGGTGGCCCCCTACTGGCACCTTTGACAAGACCATTACTCAGGCTGTCTGGGACGTCACCCTGGGACGACCGGGCCACCCTGACCAGTTCCCTTATATCGACATTTGGAAAGAATTAATTCAGAATCCACCTAAATGGTCCTTCCTGCACCATCCTGACTCCCTCCCTCGGAGTGGTGCTGGTCGTGCGAGTCCCAGGACTCCCCGCGCATAAATCTAAAAAGCTGTCTTTAAACCCTCTGCCAGTTTTGCAAGGGACGCCTGAGGACCCTCCAGTGCCCCAACCCCTGCCATCTCCGGCATGATTTCCCCCGCCGCCTCTTCCCCCGTGGCTTCCTCCATATCCCCTCTCCCCCGCCTCCATCTATCCTCCACTCCCCAAACCCTTTCCTGACTCCACCGTACCC
>NW_017732163.1:174609-177682 GCF_001890085.2 Hipposideros armiger
CCTCCATATTTCTTGGAAACTTCACTGTGCATATCGGCCGCAGAGCTCAGGGCAAGTTGAACGAATAAATAAGACGTTAAAGGAGACTCTTACTAAATTTGTTTTAGAGACTGGTGCTGGGTGGCCAGACTTGCTCCCCTTAGTCTTGCTCCGTGCCCGTTGCACCCCATACCGGGCTGGTTTCTCCCCTTTTGAAATCCTATACGGAAGACCTCCCCCCCTCCTCCCTTGGTTAGAGGTTGAGATTTTATCTGAAATCTCTAACCACTTTTTAATTCAGTCTCTCCAAGCCTTACAGACACTCCAGACTGAGCTGTGGCCGGTCATCAAAGCCACACAACCAGACAATGGGCCCATACAGCCCCACCCGTTCCTGTCTGGAGACGCTGTCCTAGTTCGACGCATCCCCTCCAAAACTCTCGAGCCGACCTGAAGAGGACCCTACGTTGTCACCTTGACCACACCCACCACACTCAAGGTTGCTGGGATCCCCACTTGGATACACCACACCCAAGTCAAACCTGCACCACCGGATCCTGGAGAGAGATGGAAAATATTCAGCAGCCCCAGTGATCGAAAGATAAGACTGAGAAGGGTCCCCGTTTAATCTTCCTCCTTCTACTCCAAGCCACATCTGGCTGGTCACACCCAAAAAAACCCCATGCCCCAAAATCAGAAAAATGGGAAATACAACAAACGGGGACAGAAATCGCCATAGCCACCCATATCAGACCCCCTGGGGATGCGATGCCACTGTCCAGTTACTGGTTGAGGTTTGTAAATTAAACATCCCCTTTCAGGCACCACCTCCCACGACTGCTAGGGGCGGTCTGCTAGGCTTCCACACCAACTGTCAAAATTTAGCTAATCAAAAAGGGCTTTGGGGGACTCAGTTCTATGCCTGCCCAGCAAACAGGCCACCCCATTGTAAGGGCCAGGGCGAATATTTCTGCGCCTCTTGGGGCTGTGAGACTGCAGCATCCTGGAAAATTCAGAACCAGGACATCCTCATTAGTCTTACCAGCAACAAGTCCTGCACAGTCCAAAATACCTGTAATCCCCTCAAAATTACTATTGTCCAACCTAATTCCAAGCAATGGGACAAAGGGCGAACATGGGGGTTTCGTCTTTATCTCTTCGGACCGGATGTAGGCACTCAGTTTACTATTCAGAGAATTGAGATCCGTAGTACCCCACAACCTATAGGTCCCAACAAAGACATCATCCTCCCCATTCCAGTCCTTCCACCACTACTGGCACTCCCTAATCCCGAACACCTCTCCATCCCCGGCACGACTGACCGACCCTGGCGCCCGCAGCTGCCAGCCGCTAATCTCGCTCTGCCCGCTACTCCGACCTCGAGCCCCNACCCAGCGACTGGACTGGGATCCCACCACAGATGTCGGTAAGAGGAGCCTGGACACTTATCACAGCATCTATTGGGAGGACTCCACTCAGCGGCTAGGAAACCCACCAGTCTGACCAAGGTAGGTGAGGTTGTTCAGGATAAATCGGAGTCCCCCTCCACTTTACTTGAGCGCCTCCTGGAAACCTATCGAGTTTATACTCTGATCAATCCAGAGGCGCCCGAGAACATGGCCGCTGTCAATTTAGGTTTTATTTCCCAGTCGGCCCCAGACATTAGAAAGAAACTCCAAAACCTGGAGGGACTTCAGGGAAAGAATAGGTCTGAGCTCCTGAGCATCGCCCAAAAAGTCTTTGACAACTGAGACTCCCCTGAGGAAGCCATCGCTAAGTGGCTGGGGAAAGTCACCATCACAGCCCTGGCATCCCAAAATAACTCGGGTTTCATAACGCGGCCCCACACAGAGCGTCCTATGGGGGGGCCTAAGCGGAGGCCAGGATTATCTCTCGACCAATGTGCCTACTGTAAGGAGAAGGGACACTGGAAAAATGATTGCCCTCGCCAGCCCCGGAGACCTAATCCAAAGCCCATTCTAGCCATGGGAGATATTGAAGACTGAGGGGGTCAGGGCTCAATACCCCCAGCCCCTGTGAGCCCATGGTAATGTCCGAGTTGGGGGCTGCCCTATAAGGTTCCTAGTTGACACTGGAGCTGCCCATTCTGTTCTGACCCAGCCACAAGGGCCACTCTCAACTGCCAGAACCAACAATGGGAAGCCTAAATAAACTTTACCCATGGACAACCAAGTGGACTGTTGATATAGGAGCCCAAACAGTTACTCACTCATTCCTGGTAATACCAGAATGCCCCTATCCACTCCTGGGCCGAGACCTTCTAAGAAAATTGGAAGCCCAAATCTCATTCTCGGAGGACAAGGCCATTCTAAGTTTTGGGCCCCCAGCCGAAATCTTAGTTATCTGTCCCATCTCTGAAGAATACCTAATTCAGCCAGAAAGTCACCAGGTCTACTCACAGGCTCTTCTCAAGGAGTTCCAAAACCTTTACCCGCTGGTCTGGGCTGAATCCAACCCACCAGGGCTGGCAGCTCACCAGACACCCATAGTGGTCACCCTAAAGCCATCCGCAACCCCAATTGTGATCAGACAGTACCGCATTAAGTCAGAAGCCAGGATTAAAATAAACCATCACATCCAACGACTTTTAGATGCCAGGATTCTCCAGCCTTGTACCTCTCCTTGGAATACACCCCTTCTTCCAGTCCTTAAGGCAGATACCCAGGACTACCGACCAGTACAGGATCTGTGAGAAGTCAGCAAAAGGGTGGAAACCATCCATCCCACCGTGCCCAATCCATATACCCTGCTCAACCTGCTTCCACCGGACCACCAGGTATACACAGTCCTCGACCTGAAGGATGCCTTCTTCAGCATCCCCTTGGTACCAGTGAGTCAACCCCTCTTTGCCTTTGAATGGACAGACCTGGAGCAGGGTATCTCAGGTCAGCTAACTTGGACAGGGTTGCCTCAGGGGTTCAAGAACTCTCCCACTCTTTTCGATGAGGCTTTAAACAGGGATCTCAGTAGCTTCCGGAAGGAACACAGGGAGGTCACCCTACTTCAATACGTAGATGACCTCCTCCTCGCAGCTTGGGACCTTAAAACTTGTAAACAAGCCATGGGGGACCTC
>NW_017732163.1:184233-187069 GCF_001890085.2 Hipposideros armiger
CACTGTTACACTCCACCTTAGCATCCAGGAATATGATACTGTCCTTTCATGCATCCAAGCTTTTATATCAGTCAGTCAAGTTTTCATCTTGTAAGGTCATACGTTTTCCTTAGTTATTCTTACGTATTGTTGCAGCTGTGGGCTGTCTTGTGTAGTATTTTTCTTTTTTGTTATATTTCTCATAAAAAGCCAGCATCCCAGGAATGGAGTCACTTCAACCCTGCTCCACTGCATGCATTCAAGCCCACCAAGTTGGGGGCCACAGATGCTCTTGAAATGTTAATGAAAGCTGGGGACCCTCTGCAGGAAAATGCAGAGAAGCCTGGCAGTGTGGGTGGGCCTATGGGCATACACAAACACACACAAGCATTTATGAATACCACCTCAAGGGGTCAGCCATGCTGCCACCCATATCTCAGCCTGGAATCTCCTCCTGTTGACAGTTCCAGACAGGAAGCTCCGGGTCCAAGGCTGGTGCCCAGTCCATCTGATAATCAGATCTCCTCCAGGTGAGACCTTGCAGGAGTGAAGTACAGGACCCATTGCCATGGTACCTGACCCACTTCAGCCTTCCAGGTAAAAAGAGGTTTGGAATGAAGAGAAGAAAGGATACAAACTCATGAACCCAAAGGAGCCAGGTGGGTAGGATGGAGATGTGGCAAAGAGGAGGGGGTAATTTTAACCAAAGGAAACCCTGTTACCAGATGTTTTGATTTATCCAGAGTGTCTGGAATGCTCAATTTTTATGGAAGTCTAATATTTTTATGTGGACAACTAATTTTTAAAAAGCCAACTCAGGGCTATAAAATATTTGTGGGCTACATCTGGTCCGTAGGCACCATTTTTGGGCATCCAAACTGCTATGGGCTAGGTGCTTACATGGTTTCTAATCCCCACGTTCAGCTAGGTGGGGACAATGAACAGGTTGGGAGAGGGAGTGGAGTGATTTGCTCAAGAGTGCAGGGCTGGAAGTGGTGATGTCAGACTGAATTCCAGCCAGGTCTGTGTGACTCCCAAGCCGTGCTGTTACCTAGCCTATGGTTTAAGGCAGTGCTTCTCCATGTGTGGTCCCTCGACCAGCAGTATGGTTACCTGGTGTAGTAAGCTAATGATGGCCCCATCCCTGGAACTTGTAGGTGTGACTGTATTTGGAAAAAAGGGTCTTTTCAGATGTAATGAAGGATTTTGAGATGAAAGATTATCCAGATGCACACTAATGCCATTACATGTATCCTTATAAGAGGGAGGCAGAGGGAGAATTCACACACACACACACACACACACACACACACACGGAGATTTGAAAATGAAGGATTCAGCCACAAACCAAGGAATGCCACAGCTATCATAGCTGAAGAGGCAAGGAAAGATTCCCCCTTAGAGCCTCCAGAGGGAGTGCGGGCCTGCTGTCATCTGGATTTCTGGCCTCCAGAACCGTGAAAAAAGAAATTTCTGTTGTTTTAAGACACCCAGTTTGCCTGGGAACGTGTTAGAAATGCAGGTCCTGAGGCTGCACCCCAGACATACTGAATCAAATTCTGCAAGTGGGGCCCAGCACCCTGTGTTTTAACAAGTGCTCCCCCAAATTCTGTTGAAAGCTAAAGTTTCAAAAACACTGGTTTAAGGCAAGGGTTGAAACTCAGATGTCTGCAGGGGCCAGGCAATTTGTGCGAATATGTGAATGTGTCGTCGGAGAGTGGACCCTTCTCAGCGCGAGGTCCAGGTTCTTGGCATCTCGAGCAAAGAAATGAATGAGATACCGAGGCAAAGTAGTGAAAAAGCATTTTATTAGGAGAGATAGTACACTTTAAAGAAATAGAAGTGGAGCCAAGCAGTAGAGGATAGCTCAAGGGCCCGTTATTAGAAGAGAAATTACTTTCCAAAGAGTTGGGAGTGGGCCATGTGCAAAGGCGAGGCTTAAAAGACTCAAAAAGGGAGGAAGGCANCTCACTCTAGGAAGTTTGCAAGGGCAAGGAACTTGCATTTTCGGCCAGGCCTGCTCTCTCCCCAACTCCCCCTATGCTCCTCTTTGCAAGTCCATCCTATGGTTTAATGACTCCTACATAAAAGGCATTATCCCTTCTAAATACTTACAGGTCCCGCCTGATACCTGGTTTGCTTGTACTAATGGCATAACAAAATGTATTGACCTATGGCTCCTCCATTCTGACGAATCACCTCCTATTTTCTGCTACCTAGTCTACAACCTACTGCAGTGATGAAGGGGGAAGAGAACATTTAAACTTTCTTTCTACTCGCTATAAATGAGCAGCCCCTATACTGGTTCCGCTCCTGGTTAGTCTCAGCATTGCAGGCTCTGCGGCTGTAGGAACTTCCTCCCTTATTGTTCAGGACCAGAATTTCAAGTCTCTTAGTCAACAGGTTGCTCAGGACTTAGGATACCTCAAGAGTTCCGTTTCTCGCCTTGAGCTTCAGGTTGACTCCCTCTCTGAGGTTGTCCTCCAGAACAGGTGGGGGCTAGATCTCCTTTTTTTTAAAACAAGGGGGTCTCTGCATTTCCCTGGGGGAAACCTGCTGCTTCTATGCTAACCAGTCGGGGGTCATTCGGGACACTTTAGCTTTGGTTTGGGACGATCTTAAAGAAAATTATCTCACTCAAACAAACCAGCAAAACTGGTACCAGTCACTTTTTAATTGGTCCCCATGGCTCACCACTCTCATCTCTGCCCTGACAGGACCACTAGTTCTTCTACTCATCGCCTTCCTCGTTGGGTCTTGTATCATTAATGCTCTCACTACTTTCGTTCATCGACAGGTCGGCCAAGTTAAGCTTCTAGTCCTCCGCCACCAATATACTCCCCTCCAGGACTTCGAA
>NW_017732163.1:190436-192755 GCF_001890085.2 Hipposideros armiger
TAGGAAGTCGCAGGCTTTTAAGTACCATATTTCCCCATGTAAAAGACATCCTTTTTCGAAAAACTTGGGGTCTAAAAACTGGATGCGTCTTATACAGTGGTTGTAGATTTTTTTACTTGCATTTCCCACAAGTGATGAAGAGTTGTATGAATTTTATGATGAATAAAACTTGAGTTCAATAACTTTATGTAATACAGTTTTTTTCAAATTTTGGGCCCCAAAATTAAGGTGCGTCTTATATATGTGAGCATCTTATACATGGGGAAATACAGTAGTTACCTGAAGCAGGGGTAGGAGCTGTCTATGAACAATCTGTTGTTTAGGATTTAGAAACTGATTTACAGAACAATCAAGAAGCAGGGGAATAGGAGAAAGCTATGATTCAGGCTAGGAGCAATCTTTAGTGCAGTATTCACAAACCAATTAGAAGAGTAATCAAAGCCATGGGCTAAGGAACTAAGAAACTAGGGAGGAGACTTAACATTTCTGTACTTAACATTTCTATAGGAAAGAAGACTTAAAAGTTTTTCAGTGTGTGTGTGTGTGTGGGGGGCTACTCGGTTGGCCCACAACAAATGAGCCTGTGGCAGAATCGGAGAGGTGCTTGACCTAAAGGCATTCACACATTTGCACAAAGTGTCTGGCCCCTGCAGGCATCTGAACTATCAACCCTCTCCTGAAACCAGTGTTACTCAAACTCGAGTATGTAATAAAGAAAAAGGTAATAAGCACAACAAGGCGGTGTGTGCTACAAAGAAAAAGGAACAGTAAGGAGGAGAGGAAGTGACAGTGGGAGAGCTAATTTTAGACTGGGTGGTCCAAGAAAACCTTCTGAGGAGGTGGCCTTTGAGCAGAGACCAAAGGGTGAAGAGAAGTAAGCCATTAAACACTGGAGGAAAGCATGCTGGGCAGAGGGAACAGCATGAGTAAAGGTCCTGGGGTCAGAAAACAGCTTAGTATGTTGGAGGAGGATACAGGAGAGCAATGTTGTCACAACTCGTTGCTGGATGAAGTAACGAGTAAACGAATAAATTTGCTGGATGTGTCCTGTGGGACTCCACTGGAAGAGGACTCCAGACAGCACCCCATTTTCCATGTGCTGGTCTTCTGCTTTGTACCCTTCTGCTGTGATAACTCGTGGCCCTGAGTATGACTATATGTTGAGTTCTTAGAGTCCTTCTAATGAGACACTTAACTTGAGGGTGGTCTTGGGGCCTCCTGACCCATATCCCCATGACTAATGCACAATGTGATGTCTCAGACATGCGGGCCAAATGAAATTTGAAGGTTCCGTACACATGACATGTCTTAGTAGGAACTGTTGGAAGTTAGCTGCCTCAAAAGGTTCCTCACCCTCACTGTATCTGTAGGCTTTCTCCCTGGTGTGGATCCTCTGTTGTACTTTGAGGCAGGAAACACAGCGAAGGCTTTCAGACATTCCTTACACTCAGGGTGTCTTACGCTGTGGGTCCACTAGTGCTGGGTCACGGAGGAGCAGTACCTGAAGGTGGCCCCACACTCTTACAGGTATAGGGATTCTCCCCAGGGTGACTTCCTGGAGGAAGGCTGAGAGGGAAAGGGTAGCTGAGAATCTTTACAGTCTCTATTTGTAGGGTTTCACTCTTGTGTGGATTTTCCAGTGATCAGTTAGGGAGGCCCTGTACCGGAAGGGCTTCCTACAGTCGGGACACTTGTAGGGGTTCTCACCTATATGCTTCCTCCGATGCGAGTGAGGGGTGAGGCCCAGCTGAAGGCCTTTTCACACACACTGCATTCATGAAGTCTTTCCCCGGTGTGGGTTCTCTGGTGCTGCCTGAAGAATGTCTGGTCACTAAAGGCTTTTCCAGACTCATTACACTGATAGGGTTTCTCACTGGTGTGAATTATTTCATGGGAGATGAGGGCTGAGTGTTTGCCAAAGGCTTTCCCACATTCGTTACAGAGAAATGACCTCTCGTGGCTGTGCATGGTCTGGTGCTCTCAGCTCACTCTGATGGTAGAGCAAAGGACACTGCACAGTGGCAAGAGTGGGTGCAGGGAGGCCAACAGGAGGTGAATGCAGGTGTCCAGGATAGATAGTGATGGCTTGGCAGTGGTGGAGGTGCGAAAAGGTGAAGATGTTGGGGTATATTCTGGTAGTAAAGCTGGACGGTTTCTTTTAGCAGCAAATGTGACCAAAACCCAACTCAAATAAGCTTAAGCTGAAAAGGAATGTCCTGGATCATGTAAATGGGAAGAATGGGGGAGGTCACAGAATCAAAGAAAGATTGCAAAGGAATGTAACTGGAAGAATGAGGGATCCACACTTCCAGATCTCTC
>NW_017732163.1:195175-197957 GCF_001890085.2 Hipposideros armiger
GCCACTATTGAAAATAGTATGGAAGTTCCACAAAAAATTAAAAATAGAATTATTGTATGATTCAGGAATTCCACATCTGAATATTTTTCAAAGAAAACAAAAACATTAATTTGAAAAGACATATGCATCCCTGTGTTCATTTTAGCATTATTTATAATATCCAAAATATGGAAGCAACACAGGTGTCCATTGACAGGTGGAATGGATAAAGAAATGGTACATATATACAATGGAGTAATACTCAGCCATAAAAAGAATGAAATCTTGCCATTTGCAGCAACATGGATGGACTGAGAAGGTACTATGTTCAGTGAAATAAATGAGACAAAGACAAATCCTGTATGATTTCACTTCTATGTAGATTCCAAAAAAAACAAACAAATGAATAAACAAAACAAAACAGAAACAGACCCACAGATATGGAGAACAAGCTGATGGTTGCCAAAGGGTTGGAGTGGGTGGAATGAGTGAACAAAAAATAAGAAAAGAAACTTGAGAGACAGATACACCAAGTACAATGGCTGGGTCTTATTAGAACACTTATTCAAACAATCAAACTGACAACTGGGGACTTTGAACGCTGACTGCATATTGGCCCATCTACATCGGGGAGGGCCACTGGTTCCCTGGGTCCACCACTTCAATTGCTAATCTTTTCCTGAAACACCCCCACAAACACTCAGAAATCATGTTTAACCAGACACCTGGGCATCCCACGGCCCAGTCACGCTGACACAAAGTTAAAGTCCACACTTTGTTGGGATTTGCTAAGTTTTAACCTAATGTCTTTTTTTTCTGTCCCAGGATCCCATCTAGGATGCCACATTGCATTTAGTCATCATGTCCCTGGAGGCTCCTCTGGGCTGTGACAGTTCCTCAGACTTTCTTTGTGTTTGGTGACTTGGACAGTACTGAGAAGGACTGGACATGTATATTGTGCAATGGCCCGCTACTGGAATTTGATATTTTTGTCATGATCAGATTGGGGTTGTGTGTTTTGGGGGAGAAACACCATAGAAACTAAATGCCATTGTCATCACACCGCTATGTATTTTTATCCTCAGTTATATTTTTCTGATGCTCATGTATGGGAAGTTATATCTTCCCACCAGAATGAGCCCTTCCTTAAGAGAAGGGAGCATGTTTAACTCACCTGCAAATCTCCAGAGCACAGCCTGGACCTGCTTCAAGTGAGTGCTCAATGAACGTTTGAAAGAGAGAAGGTAAAAAGAAAAAAAAAAGAGAGTAAACAAAGGTGAGAAGGAAGGGTGAAACTCTGAAACAGGTGAATGGGCTTATTATAATTCATTCCATCCTATATATATATATATTTATCCTATATATAGCATCTACTATGTCAGACAAGGTTCTACTTGCTGGAAAGACAGGAGTGAGCAAGTCAGACAAAAATATCTGGATCTTACACTCCGAGGAGGGAGGAGAATTATAAGCTAGTGAATCAGAGCTTCTCAACACTATTGACATCTGGGACCATCACTCTGCTGTGGGGACTGTCCTGTGTATCATAGGATGTTGAGCAGCATCCTTAGCTTCTACCCACTAGATGCAAACAGCACCCCCCTTTCCAGTTGTGACAATCAAAAGTATTCCAAACATTGCCAAGTGTCCCCTGGGGATCAAAGTCATCCCTACTGACAACCACTACAGTGAAGAAACAAATAAGATAATTTCAGCCCTTCAGTCATTCAACAAATTTTCACTGAGTCTGTGATGGGAGCGCAGCACCAATCTTGGCACTGAAGATAATAAGAGGGAACCAGACAATCAAGGCCCCTTCCTCACCAACTGCCCATTTTACGAAGAGGAAGCTATTCCTCATAGAGCTGAAATACACAGCAAAATTGTCACCCTGGATCATGCTGAAAAATATTTGTCTCTNTGTAAATGGGAAGAATGGGGGAGGTCACAGAATCAAAGAAAGATTGCAAAGGAATGTAACTGGAAGAATGAGGGATCCACACTTCCAGATCTCTCCTCTCTCTCTCTCTCTCTCTCTCTCTCTCTCTCTCTCTCTCTCTTTCTCTTTCTCTCTCCCTTCCTATCTCCCCCTGAATCTCCTTCACCATCTCTATCTCTCCATATATCTCCATCCTTCTATTTCCTTCTCCCGCCTCTCCTCTTTATCTCCCATGTCTGTCTCCACTTCTATGTGTTGATTAAACTCAATCTCTCACATGCTAGGTATGAAGGAATATGGCTAGCATCTCCCCTAACTCCAGAAAAATTTTTATTGTCCCAGAACACTTCAGTCAACCCAGCAAAGAACTAATTAACTGTGCTGTATCATGGCCTGCACTGAGAACCAGTAGATGTCACCAGTGGACAGGATGCTATGATTGGCCAAGCCTGGATCACATGCCCACAACTGCAGCCAGGTGGGGCAGAATGCTTTGATCCAGGGGGACTACTGAGAATGGGGCAGAGGAGTGGCTGGCAGACACACCCCAGGCTTCAGCAGCTTACAGGGTAGCAGGTGATCCTGAACCACTACACAACAGAAAAGCCATCATCCTGTCAGCCTCTGAAGCTCTGCTAAGATATGCAGCCATGTGCCAGTCCCTGGTCAAACATAGGACGCCAATTTCATCAGAATATTTGAGAAATATTTAAGAGTCAGAGATATAACTCATATCAAAACAAGTGTGACTCTATAATAAAACTGTCTTCCCAGCCTGTCACGTGGCTGGTTCCTTCTTTTTGTTTAATCCTCACCTCAAATGTCTCCTGTTCCTTAGCAAGCTGTTCCTGATCACCCAGTCTA
>NW_017732163.1:201072-201869 GCF_001890085.2 Hipposideros armiger
CAGTTTGGGGCTCATATTGCAGCATGTATCTCTCTAGTAGAACATCCCTCACAAATATATTTTCATATTTGTTTGTATGATCATTTGATTAATTATCTGTGTCACTGAAGAGTGTGCATTCCATGAATATATTTCCAACACTTTTCTCACATGCAGAACTCTTAAAAATATCTTTATTTTGTAATTTTAATTTTTTTAATTTTAATTTTTTATTGAAATATATTTGACATATAACTCTGTGTAAATTTAGGTATATGACACATTGATTTGATACTTTTATATATTGTAATATGATCGCCATTGTAGTGATAGTTAGCACCTCTATCATATTACATAATTATGATTTCCAACATTTTATTATGAAAATGTTCAAATGTGTTTAAACCTTTAAAGTATTTTATAGTGAACACACCCACATGCTCACCGCCTAGATTCCACAATTAACATTTTACTATACTTGTTATACCACATGTCTATCATCTATCCCTCCCTCTATCCACCCTTCAATGCCTCTTAATTTTTGATGCATTTCCATCGTTATACTCTTTGCCAGTATTTCAGCATGCACATCATTAGCTATTTGTTAATAGTTCAATATTCAATATTCATTTTTTTTCTTTTTGGAGGTAAAATTTACTTACAGTGAAATGCATAGATGTTCAAGATAACTTTTGATAAATTTTTAACAAATGCAACCCAAATTCTTTTCAAGATGTATTATATTATCATTACCCCTGAGAAGTGGCATTTCTGGGTCATAGGACAGGTACATGATTAACTTTATGAGAAACTTCCCT
>NW_017732163.1:204979-207337 GCF_001890085.2 Hipposideros armiger
ATTTTCTGCATAGGTATTTCACAGGATATGTACAAATGGCCATGCATATAAAAAAGATGGTCAACCTCTCTAGAAACCATTAAAATGTAAATAAAAACAAAAATGAGATGATTTTTGGTCATCAGATAGGCATAAATTTGAAACTGATATATCTACTATTGGTCATAAAGACAAAAAAAATTAATACTCTTATACATAGTTAGTATACACTGATAAAACTTGTTTATTCTGAGTTTGCATGATTAACCAGAATTAGAATGGGCATTCTCTTCAATCGGGCAGTTCAATTCTAATGGAACCTGAGAATATCAGCAATAGCCAATTAGAAAAATCATGAGAAATTAGATCTCATTCACAAGAGCCACCAAAATTCTAAATTATTGAGAAAAATAAGTATACGAAACTGACATGAAGAAAATTATTTTTTTTAAAAAACAACTTTTCTGAAAGACTAAAATAAGATGTCTGAGGAAGGTACAAGGGTGTTAATTGCAGAACTGTTTGTCTTGGCAAAAAAATCGTTGAAAACAACCTAAAAGCCCACCAACATGAGAATGGCTACATTAATTTTAATTTTTCATCCACAGTATGGCATACCCTGCAGCCATAAAAAAATGACATGTTTCTGTGTGGTTCCTATTTATTCAACAGAAATACATCCTAGACATATTAAGCAAAAATGCACATTGCAGAAAAATATTTTTTGACACTAAACAGTATTAATAATGTTCAGTAGCATGGACTCCTATGGCTTTTGATATTACCAGAACTCTCTAGAAAGGCCGTGACCAGGAGGCATGGCTAATGCTCTGGTTGTCAAAGAGTCTTATTCTCAGAGCCTGGAGCCACCGTGGGACAGGAAGGCCCCAAGAGGTGACCTTGGGTGAATTCCCAAGAAGATGAGAGAGAAATGGCCAAGAGGGGATGGACTGGGTCGGAGCCAACCCCACCCAAAGTCAGCAATGCTGGCCCATCCCTAACACTTCCCTTGTCCACAGCTTATACGTGGAGATCCAGTCCCAGGCAAGCAATACCAGCCTGGATGTTTATCATCTCAGCCCCTTGGAGGAACTGGCCTCCCACCAGCCCAGTTCCGCTTTTTTTTTTTTTAAGATTTTTTATTGGGGAATGGGGGAGGGGATGGGAACAGTGCTGGGGAATTGGGGGAAGGGGAACAGACAAGTTGCTGTCGTTTTGGTCTTCAGTCTAGTTGTGGAGGACGTTGCTTCACNTCTGCAGACATTAAACTTAACAGTCAGCCCAAGTAACAGCACTGAAGACGTGTACTCTCTATTTGCCATGATTTCCCAAGCAGAAACACCCAGTCCCGTAGCTTCAATTGACAT
This sequence comes from Hipposideros armiger, assembly GCF_001890085.2. Taxonomy (NCBI): domain Eukaryota; kingdom Metazoa; phylum Chordata; class Mammalia; order Chiroptera; family Hipposideridae; genus Hipposideros; species Hipposideros armiger. The sequence goes on from NW_017732163.1 coordinate 206,326, forward strand.
CGACATGCTGACGACTCTCCCGGATTTATAACTCAAGCCAGGACCTTCCGACTCACCCCTATCCCATGTATCACTCTCCACAGTCATCTCACAGTTAATATAGTAAAGTAGAATCTTGACTTTAGGTTCCCCAAATCTCCTCTTCCCACAGTTTTCCCCAGCTTAGTAAATGGCATCACTGTTTACCCAGGTACTCAGACCAAAGCCTAGAACTCACCCCTGACATGAAAGCACAATGGTTAAAGGTGACTTCCCCTCTTACTCTATGGCTTCAGACACAATTTCTCTCTGCCTCGGTTTCCTCATCTGTAAAAATGGGACTACAATAGGACCTACCACATAGAGTTATTGTGAGGACCAAAGGTGTGTGTGTGTGTGTAATTATATATGTATTTGATCACATATGTATATAATCATATATGTCACGTATATGAGTGTATGGCACAGAGTAAGCATGTGTTTATTATTGTTAGGTATTATATTACTATTATTGTATCACACTACTATAATGTTATTATGTATTGCTATGTATTATATTACTACTATGTATATTATATTTATATATTGTTATTGTTCTATATTAAGTATTATATTACTACTATGTATATTACTATATTGTTTTTATTAATTGTTATGTATTATATTACTATATTGTCATTATGTTATGTATTGTCATGTAATTATATTACGACTATTTCTCCCACAGCCCATATGCAACCATTGGCAAGAATTTTCAACTCCATATTCAAAATACATACATTTATGTCCACCCATCAGCACCTGTACTATTTCCATGAGTCCAAGCCATCATCATTCTTGGCCAGACCCCTGCCAAGGCAGACCCTGCCAGACCACCCAGACTCCCTGTTTTTACCCTTGCCCATTTAAAGTTCAGTCTCCACACCACAATTACAGCTGCCTTTAAAAAGCAATTCAGACCATGTCACACCTTCATTGAAGCCTTCCTTATCATGCTTACACTCCAACCCATACCATGGCCAACGGGACCCAC
>NW_017732163.1:211757-217663 GCF_001890085.2 Hipposideros armiger
ATTTCCAGGGTGGTTGAGAATTATGTGGATTGCATAAAAAGGGGGCTGTCAGGAGGTGATATTTAAATGCTGGTTGGCACTCTGCTGATGCAGTACAAAGGAATCAAAACTAAGTCAGCACAGCAGTCTCGATACTGACAATCGGGAACCAGGTCACTCTTTGCTTTGGGGGCTGTCCTGTGCATTGCAAGATGTTGAGCAGCATCCCAGGTTCTGCTCACTTGATGCCAGGAGCACTTCCCCAAAAATGCCTTCATACGTGTTCCCTGGGGGGGGGGCACAATCATTGTCGATTAAGAACAGCTGCTCTAAGTGAGCTTCCCGTAAGTAGAGGCATGTAAGCTGAGGCTATGAAACTTCAGGGTGGAAACACAAGTGGCAGACACTCAGGCTTTGCTGAAGAGGCAAATCCTAACTCTCATCCTACCCTGGAAATGATGCTTCTGTGTCACTGATCAGCCAGGCTCATTTCTCCCATGGCTGATGGCTCAGATCCGGGGTCTCTGCTTCTCTTCCCTGCTTCAGATTATGATGTTTGTGGTATTCTAATTTACATCCTGGAAGAGGTCATGCCATACAGTTCTGACAAACAGCCTCATCCATTTGCAGAAAATAATGACATACACCGTGTTCCATGTGCCAGGCAGTGTTCTAAGAGCTTCCTTTAATCCCCATGACAATCTGATGGGGAGAAGGTGTCATTGTTATTCCTATATGTTATAGGTAAGGAAACCAAAGCACAGACTGGTTATGTGACTTGCCTACTTAACGTCACACAGCTAACAAGTTGCAGGGCTGGGGTTTGAACCCAGGCAGTCTCCCTTTGAGTCTGCACTATAAACCGTGACACAACCAGCCTCTTGCCTGTGAGTACCAGCGCTGGTGACTTTCATACTCATTTTTTTCACAGCAGGATCCTGTCATTCACTGAAAGCTGAACTGATAATCCAATAACAATTCCGCAGATAAACATGGGACTAGTTCCAGCTGAAGGAAAGGGTCAGATCCCACCAGACAAGCTCCATGGAGCAGTTTGGAAATGACTTTGCAAGTCCTCGGTTTGCAGGCGAGAAAGCTGGAACCGGGGTAATAATAATAATAAGTGCAAGGGCTGCCGGTTATCAATTGCATGTTGCGTATCAGGTACCAGTGCATAACTTCATTGCTTTCCAAGTGATACATGCACAAATGCCATATTTCTCTTTTTAAGTGCATTCTGAGAAACATATGAGTGAGATGAGAAAATATGTCTAGAGAAGGCAAGATGAATTGACCCAGGTGTGCGGAATTGAATTTAGTGAAACAGTATAAAATCTGTAAGCTGTATTCTGTTGGAACACCGTGATCCTCTGATGGTAACAGACGTTTTGGGAGCATCAATGTACATTTTATCTCCTCCCTGAGCATCATATCTGAAAAGACTCATATGTGAGTCTGACGCAAATGAAAATAAATCACAGCAGGACAATAAGCAGTGTTCACCCCTGGACCCCTTAAAACCATCTCACATGGTCCTGTATGATGCTGAAGAAAATCTGGTTATAGTATTTCTTCCCTGACCACCTCGTGGGAGAGGAGGAAGAGGGGAGAGATGGCATCAGCTGTGTGACTATGCTGCTTTTTTCCTTTTACTTCCATGTAGGAAGGCTCCACTTCATGATGAGGATGGAGAACCTGCTAATAAAAGGAGGGCTGAGGACGGAGGGAGGCTGTGTAATTTCCTAGGGACAAATCACCACAAATGCAGTCTTTTAAAACAACACACACGTCTTACAGTTTTAGAAATCCCAAGTCCAAAAGGGACTGCATGGGGCTGAAATGAAGGTATTGGCAGGGCTACATCCTCTTCTGGAGGGTTCAGGGGAGAATCCATTTCCTCACCTTTTCCAGCTTCTGGATGCCAGCATGTTCCTTGGCTTCTGGTCTCTGCTCTGTCATCACATCTTCTCTGACTGTTGCCTCCCTTTCCCATGTAATGACCCTTGTAATTACATTGGTTTCATCCAGTATATTAGTGTCCTGGGGTTTCCATAACCAGGTACAAACTGAGTGATTTAGACCACAAAAATGTATTCTCTCGCAGCTTTGGAGGCCAACCATCTGAGATTAAGGTGTCAGCAGGGCCAGGCTCCCTCTGAAGCCTGCAGGGGAAGCCTTCCTTGCGTGTTCCTTGCTTCTGGTGGTATACCGGCAATTAGCTATCCCCTGGCTTGTAGATGTGTCACCTCAGTCTCCATCTCCATCTTCACATGGCCCTCCCCATGTGTCACTGTCTTCCCACAGCTGTCTTCTCTTAAGGACACCATCATATTGGATTAGGGGCCCACTCTACCCCAGCATGACCTCCTCTTAACTGTTTACATCTACAGTGCCCCAACACTCCTTATGTGCCAGTGAGTGGCCGTGGTGGGTGAGGGAGGGGCAAGGGGTGCCCAGATGAGGCTGGCAGGGTCAGCAACAGCCTGATTGTGGGAGCCCTCTGACGGGGGACCACAGAGAGTGGACATCTCAGCTTGGTGTAATGTCCTGTTTCTCTCTCTGCCCACCTCTTGTCTCTGCTCCTCTCTGCTCCTCTGTCTCTCAGCCTCTCTCTGTCCCTGTGATAGAGTTGACCACCCTTATGTCAGTGTTCTTCAAACTTGTTTCTGCCACAACCCATGGTAAAAAGTACATTTTACTTCCCAGCCCACTGCACATACTAGATACACATCTGATACAATTGAAACAAAAATTTTACAAAATAATACTTATCCTTATTACACACAATGCACCCTGATATGTTCTGTTACAGTCCATTCTATTTCATTTTCTAAAAACTTCCTGTCAGAACCCATTAAAGCAGTGTTCTCAGCTGAGAGTGGTTTTGCTCTAAGGCAACAGGCAGCAATGTGTGAACACATTTGTGGTTGTCACAGCTGGGAGAGTATTGTTGGTACCTAGTGGTTCGTGGCCCACGATGCGGCTCAACACCCTACAAGGCCCAGGACAATCCCCACAACAGAGAATGACCTGGCCAAGAATGTCAGCAGTACCCAAGTTGAGAAACCGACTAGATTAGTTTCATGACTCATTGAAAAGTCACAGCTGCCTGAAATTGAATGTCCGCCCAACTCCTCTGAAACCCGGCTGTGAGGTGGTGAGGGCTCATTGCAGTTCACATGGGCTTCTGGGAGCCTAGTATTCTGGCTTGCCCTTTCCTGGGTCTCATCCCCCTCAGTGAGCTGCCATGTTTCTCTGTGGGTCAACCTGCTTTCCCAGATGTTATAATCTGTGCATGTCTTCCCCTTTTCCAGCCTTGATCTGGATGTCCAGCCTCACTAGAGAGCTGGTATTTCAGTCAGAGTTCTCCAGGGAAGAATCAATGAGCTATATATATATTAAGAGATTTATTCTAAGAAATCGCTCATGTACTTGTGGGTCTGGCAAGCCCAGCAGGCTGAAAACTAAGACAGAAACGGATGCTGCAGTCTGAAGGCAGCATTTCCTGTCTGGGAAACCTGTTTTTACTCTTAAGGCCTTCACCTGATTAGATGAGGCCCACCCACATTATCAAAGGTATTTCCTTTACTTAAAGTCAGCTGACTGTAAATGCTAACCATATCTATAAAATACCTTCACAGCAACACCTAGATTTAGTATTTGACTGAATGACTGGTGTTGGAGTCTGCCCAAGCTGATGAGTTAGAGTAACCATCACAGCTGTTAACTGAGTAGCCATCTCTTGTCGGTGTCCCATGTCTTATCTTAAGGGAATTTGCATTTTTGAAAACTTTCTTTCAGACTGAGGCAGCAGGACTGACAACAGGACACCTTCCAAACACATCTCTGAAGAGCCATCCCCAAAAATCAGTCCCCAAAAGAAAGGACCATGGGACATGAACTTCATAAAGGCTTGCAGATGTGTCAACCCCAGTGAAATCTCTGCGCAGCCTCTCAGAGAAGACAGGCTACGGATGTCCTGAGTGTGGGAGAGCCTTCAGCTTCAAGTCTTTCCTCACTCAGCACCGGTGAATTCAAATAAGGGAAAGGCCCTAGGAACACGGGGTGTGTGTGAGGACCTTCAGGCAGAGGGCAAACGTCAGTCAGCATGTGAGGATCCATTCTGGAGAGTGTGAGGACTGTGCCAAAGCTCTCAGTCAGGGCTCCTCCGTCTGCAGCTGTGGAATCTCTAAGTGTGCTGCATGGTCAGACTTCCAGGCAGACCCTGGGGAGAGGACAGTTTGGCCATTATAATGCCGTAGACAAGTCAGTGTCTCTAGATTATTCAGTTCATCCCTTCGCTCTACATACAAGGAAAAGTCCCAGATGGGGATAATAACCAGATCACTAACTAAGACTTTTGGTACAAAGATCTAGAGCCTTGTTTCCTACCACCCCTTCCTTCCTGATTTATTAACACTGTACCAGTTGGGATGCTTTTGCCTGCATGGAACAGAAAGCTGCAAAAAAACCCAGCTTGAATAATGAAGAAGCGGGGTGACCGGTTAGCTCAGTAGTTTAGAGCATCATGCCAATAACACCAAGGTTGCCGGTTTGATCTCCGCATGGACCACTGTGAGCTGTGCCCTCCTTAAAAGAGTCAACTATGTCATTGTAGCATGAAAGCAATGTGTAATCAATGGCCAAGGCTGTTCTCCAATAAAAAATTTAAAAAAATAATTAAGGTGCTTATCTTACTGTATAAGAAATACAGACATAGGGGAGTCCAGAGGTGCATTGATAGCACATGAGTGCCATCGAGGACCCAGGATCTTCGTTTTCCAGTCTTCCATCTTTAGTGGCTTGTGTATAGTTTTCCTTGGGGACCACTGTGACACTAAGCCTCATGAAAATGATCAAAAGCAGGACAGGAGCAGGCAAGGAGGCAAAATATTTTTCTCATCACATAGTACAGAGGAAAGCTGTTCCCAAAGCACCCAGCAAACTTCCCCTTATTTCTCATTGGCCAGAATTGAGCCACATGACGATACCTGGATGAATTGGCTAAAGGGAAATGAGACTGTTGTGATAGGTTTGGATCCGTTAAATTCACTCTCTGGGTTGGGGTACATTACTGCCTGAGAAGAATTGGAGTGGGAAGGGAGAATAGGGAGGTGGATGTTGTGTAGATAACAGGAATGTTTTCTATGAACCAGAGGTTATGATTGGAACCTGAGGAGAGGGCAGTAAGAGAGTAGAGCACGTAAGGGCAGAGAGGATGATGAAGTCAAAGAGAGAAGTGCCATGGAGGAGAAGAGGGAAGAAAAAATAATTGATAAAGAGGAGAAGAAGGAGAGATGGGATAAAGAGGAGGGGACAAGCAAAGAACATAGAGAAGTGTAAATTGAGAGGTAACATAAACGTGAGATTTCAGCCTCAACCAATCAGGTTCAGGCATGGAACATGTGAACTCAGTCTTGAATTCAGCATCTTTTTTTTTAAAGGTTTGTATTAAAAATATAGCCAACATACAATATTAGTTTCAGGGGTACACCATAGTTATCCAATATTTATATACCTAAAGAAGTGATCACCATGATAAGCCCAGCAACCATCTGATACTGTACAATGCTATCACAATATTTTTTACTGTATTCCCTATGCTGTACATTACATCCCCATGATTTATTTGTTTTATACCTGGAAATTTGGACCTCTTATTCCCATTCTCCCTTTCCCCCCTTTTTAAAATTTTCAATTACAGTTGACATTCAATATTATTTTATATTAATTTCAGGTGTACAGCATGGTGGTTAGGCATTTATATAATTTAAAAAATGACCCCCTTGGCTAGTCTAGTACCCACCTGGCACTATACATAGTTATTACAATATTATTGACTATATTCCTTATGCTTTACTTTACATCCCCATGACTATTTTGTAACTACCAAATTGTACTTCTTAATCCCTTTACCTTTCCACCCT
>NW_017732163.1:218152-219451 GCF_001890085.2 Hipposideros armiger
CTCAAAGTAACATTTTTAGTTTCTTCAGATAAATACCCAGAAGTGGAATTAACTAGGTCCTTCTTTGTCTCTTGTTATAGCCTTTGTTTTAACGTCTATTTTGTCTGATATAAGTATTGCCACTCTAGCTTTTCTTGTTGTTTGCTTTTTGTTTCCATTTTCATGAAACATCTTTTTTCATCCTTTTACTTTCTGTCTTTGTGTGTCTTTCAATCTGAAGTGATTCTCTTGTAGGCAGCATAAGTAAAGGTTTTGTTTTCTTATCCATTCAGCCCTCCTGTGATTTTTGATTGGAACACTTATTCCATTTACATTTAAAGTAATTGTTGATAGATATGTAGCTATTGCCATTATATTATTCATAATTTTGATCTTTTTTTTCACCTTAAAGAAGTTCCTCTAATGGTTTGGTGGTGATGAACTTCTTTAACTTTTTCTTGGCTAGGAAACTCTTTATCTGTCCTTCAATTTTAAATGATAGCTTTGCTGGGTAGAGCACCCTTGGTTGTAGGTCCTTGCTTTTTATCACATTGAGTATTTTATGCCAATCTCTTTTGGCCTGCAAAATTTCTGTTGAGAAATCAGCTGACAATCTTATGGTAGCTCCCTTGTAAGTTACTAATTGCCTTTCTCTTGCTGCTTTTAGGATTCTCCCTTTGTCTTTAAACTTTGCCATTCTAATTATAATGTGTCTTGGTGTGGGCCAGTTTGGGTTCATTTCATTTGGGACTCTCTGTGCTTCATGGGCTTGTATATTTATTTCTTTTGCCAGGTTAGGAAAGTCTTCAGTCATTATTTCTTCAAATACGTTCTCAATCCTTGCTTTCTCTCTTCTCCTTCTGGTACCCCTATGATGCAAATGTTGTTACATTTGATGTTGTCCCAGCGGTCTCTTAAACTAGCCTCATTTTTTAAAATTATTTTTTCTTTCTGTTGTTCCAGTTGGGTGTTTTGTGCTACTTTGTCTTCCAAATCACTGATTCAATCCTCTGCTTCATCTCATCTGCTGGTTATTCTTTTTAGTGCACTCTTCATTTCGGTTATTCTTCACTTCTGACTAGTTCTTTTTTATGGTTTCTATGTCCTTTTTCATGCCTGTTATCTCTTTGCTGAAGTTCTTACTCAGTTCCTTGAGCATCCTTATAACCACTGTTTTGAACTCTGTCTCTGGTAGGTTGCTTGTCTCCATTTTGTTTAGTTCCTTTTCTGGAGTTTTCTCCTGTTCTTTCATTTGGAACATCTTTCTTTCTTTCTTTCTTTCTTTCTTTCTTTCTTTCTTTCTTTCTTTCTTTCTTTCTT